>NC_058132.1:68594614-68617107 GCF_016433145.1 Gracilinanus agilis
CTATGACCCTGGGCTAGTCACTTAACCCCCATTGCCTAGCCTTTACCATTCTTAATAAAAAAATTTTTTCTTCCACCTCAGACATTCTTTAAAAAGAAATAAAAGTCCATATCGCACATATTTAAAACATAAACTATAACCCATACCTTCTATTATAGTAAAAAGGGAAGTTTCTCTAGTTGAGGAAGGGTATATTCAGAACTGATGATGATATGAAAACAAAAGACATATGTACAACATTATCTTTTAATTGCAATGATTTTAGATTTCCCATCATCAAAGGCCATTGATTAGAGGTAGGATTTGAACTCAGGTCCTATGAGCAGCGCTCTTTACACTATATTGGTCAATTGGTCTATATATAGTCTGTATTTGTCTGTAGCTCCTCCCATCTCAAATCTGTTTCCATTTTGCCTTAGATCTCTCCCCTGGGCAAGAAGCCTTTGGTAAAATGATCTTTGACAAGATGTTGGGGACATTATATGGGAATTTTTACTTGGAAGGAAGAGCCAATAATTTAACTTAAGGAATAAATCACTATTGGTGGAATTACTGGTAGAATTTCAGGCACCAGTGAGAAGTGATAGGTAGAAAAATATGGGGACCGATGATGATGAGTTTTTGAGGGTGGTCCCCTTGCCCTCCACCTACTCTCTCTGCCTGAAGGAAAGCTGGTCCCTCAAAGGACTTAACAGAAGCAGCATATTTAATTTCCTAATGACTTCTCTGAAAAACCAGAGATGGCTTCCTATTTATTTCCAAAAGTGCCTTTCCTCACCTTGCATGTTGTCTCTCTGACGAGATTAAAAGGCCTTAGTGTCAAAAGTCTCTGAGATAAATGTGCTGTCATTGGTCTTCCCAGGGTAGGCTCTGAAGTGGAAACTTCCCTTGGACAAAGCACAGGGAGGTGGCAGCTGTCTGGGGACAAATGGACAGCCTGGCCTTGTACTAGCCCAAGCCCTTGGGTACCAGTGGTGTGAGGCCCTGGCCCTGGCATGTCAGTTAGAGATTTATACGGTCTCTGGCAGCCCCTGCAATAGCCTGGGTGAATTCAGGGAGCCGTCTCTGCAAGAACAGAGGGGAATGCTATTTTTAAAAAAGAAAAAAAGAAACTGAAGGAGGACCACGTTGATCCAAAAGGATGACTCTGCAATGAATTCCAAGCTGAATGAGACCTTGGATTGGCTGGGTAGGAAGAGAAGGGAATCATGTTAATGGCTGGTGTTTCTTTGTCATTCCACCTATGATTTCTTATTTGATCTTCAATGACAAGCCTGTAAGGGAGGAGGAATTACGCCTCTTTTACGGATGAGGAGATGAAACAGGGCTCCAAAAGGTTAAACTCTTCTCTATTTCTACCAGCATTTAGAACAATCCCTCACACATGGTGAGTCGTTAATAAATGCTTGTTCATGAGGAGGAAACTGAGGCCGAGAGAGTTTAGGCAACTTGCCTAGGTTCAGACAGCCAGGAAATTTCTGAGATGAGATTGGAACTCAGGTCTTCCTTATGCCAAGCCCAGTGCTCTGTTTACTGCCCTGAATTGTCTCATGTGAGTTAGCCAGTCTAAGATGCCTCGTTTCAGGAAGATTCTCTGTGTGGCATTTATGGAAGGACTCAGATTTGTATACAGGATGAGACGGTGTCCATGAGTTGTGATTTGTACTGAAGAAGGGAGTATTCACATTGGTGAAATGATGGACGCATCAATGGATCACCAATTCATCCAAAGCCCTAATAGATTTAGAGCTGGATCGGATCTTAGAGGGTATTGAGTTCACCATTTTTGGATCCAGCTCACATCACACCGATTCTAACTATAATGGTCTTATAGCCTTCTAGCCCTTTTGATAATAACAGGAATAAATAGTCTCAGTCCCGAGAAGGTACCTGGTTATAGGAGCAATCTTTGATGACTTGAAAAGAGAACGGGTGGGTGATGAGGTTGTTGGGTTTGGGGGCAATGCTTCGGACCACAGAGTACCACAAAAATGGGGGCTGATGAGCAAAGGCTTTGGGCCAGACTGGTGCTATCTGAATAGCTAAATAATTGTAACCAAGAGTGTTTAAAGCCTTCTGTCCCCAGGATGTCATATTTCTTCCCAAACTGATGCCTCAGGACTTCATCTTGCCTGGAATAGAGAGAAGAGAGGAGAGGATGAAGGGATCTGATCTCAAAGCCTCTGTATTCTATGGGCAGACTTTCTTTCCTCCCATCTATACTTCATAAACCAGGGCAGATTAAACTGTGATTGTCGACCCCCCACTCCTGCCTAGGATGGCCTTAATCTGTCATAAGCAGCCTTGGACGGTGCTAATGAGAAAAGCAGGCTGTCCAGCTTCTCCCTCAAAAGCTCTTCAGTGATGATACTGAGACCTCGACTTCATTCAGTCAGTCCTTCACTCAAAATAAGTTTTATTTTTTAAATTTTATTTTCCCTCAAATACATGTATTAACAGATTCCAACCTTTTCCAAAGAATATTGAGTCTCAAATTCCCTTCCTCCCTCCCTCTCCTCTCCACCCTAACTCCCCACTCCCCTTGAAATGGTAAGCAATTTAATATAGATTTTACATGTACAATCATGTAAAATTCAAAATAAGTGTTAGCAGTTACTTTTTGTCTTAGTCCTTTCTAGATGTCCTTTCCTCCCCACAACAACTCCCACTCACAAATCTCTGTTTTACCAAAGAAAAACAGTTAAACAAAAAACAATCAATATAATAACCAAATCTGACTGTGTGTGTAACATTTTGCCCTAGTGGTCTCCCATCCTTCCTCAGGAAAGGGGATATATGCTTCATTATCTGTTCTCTGGCACCATGGTTGGTTTTTCAATTAAGCAGGTTGTATCTTTTTTTTGGAAGGAAGTGGGGAGATTCTTTCTTTATATTATTATGGTCATTATATCTATTTGGCTAGAGTGCTGAGCCTGAAGTCAAGAAGATTCATCTTTGTGAGTTCAAATTCAGCCTCAGATGCTTATTTAGCTGTGTGACCCTGGGCAAGTCACTAAATCATTTTTACTTAGTTTCCTTATCTGCAAAAAATGAACTGGAGAAGGAAATGTCAAACTACTCTAGTGTAATTGCCAAGAAAACTACAAATGGGATCATGAAGACTTGGACATGACTAACAACTGAATGACAATCTATTGTTATTTTTAATTCTGCTCATAATCATTTGCATTCCTTTGCCTAAATCATCCCATGTCTCTCAGAATTCTTCCTAGTCTTCATTTAAAACAAGGAATTCCTCCATTCTTCCCCATCCATATTCCAGAAAGTAATTTCTTCTAACAAAGAATTTTGTAAAAAAAAAGTTCAGTAAAATTAATCAACACATTGAAAAAGTCTGACATCATTTGGAGTGTTCCACACCTAAAATCCTTCACTTTTGCAAAGGAGAGGTGGGGAGATACCATCTAATCTCTCTTCTTTGGGATCAAGTTTGATCATTATAATTTTATTGCCTTCAGATTGAATTGCTTCTTTGTTTTTCTCCTTAATGACTTTGGTGTAGTCATTGTTGTTGTCTTTCCCTGGGTCTACTTGTTTCACCTTTGCATTGTGAACAGTTATTCCTTTGTTGTGCATTTATTCATTCATTGCATTTATTCATGTATTTTCCCATGCTTCTCTGGATTATTCACATTCATCATTTCTTACTAGATCATTATATTCCTGGATCATTCTCTTCCCCTAATCTGTTGTTTCCCAAATGATGAACATTCACTTTGTTTCCACATTTATTTATTTATTTATTCTTTTGCTACCCCAAAGGATGCTACTGTGAATATTTTGGGCATATTGGCCCGCCCTTTCTGTCTCTAACTTCTTTGCAGCTCTTCTTTATTTCTATCTCTAGCTTCTTGGCAGGGCTGCTCCCAGGAGTGACAACCATAAAGAGACAGACACTACTGGGGTTGCTACCTGTTGTGTTCATAGAAGGAGGAAGCAAGAGTCACAGAAGGTCAGAGATGAATTAAACATTAGAGATCATCTCCTCCAATTACCTTGATTTAAAGAAAAAGGAAGCAGAGAAGTCAAGTCACTTCCCAGTTACCCAGGAGGTGAGATTTACCATAAGAGCCCAAGTCTCTGACTCTGTTTTAGAAATAATGCCCCTTCCTTGGTTATTGGTGGGAATTGCATGTATATGAATTTGTGTACATATATAAACACATATATATTTGAATATATAATTAAATTAAATAATATAGAGAATATATATATTGAAGGGTTTTCTATATGTCAGGGCAGCTAGGTGGAACAGTGGATATTGCACTGGGTCTAGAGCCAGAAAGACCAGAGTTCAAATCTAGCCTCAGACACTTACATATAACTTATTAGTTATATGACTCTGGGCAAGTCACTTCACCCTTTTTGCCTCAGTTTGCTCATCTGTAAAATGAGCTAGATAAGGAAATCTCAGACCATTCCAGTACCTTTTCCAAGAGAACCCCATTGATAGTTGGTCCATGGAGTCCAACCATGGACTTGGACATGACTGAACAACAATATCATATATCAGGCACCATGGTTGGTACTGGGCTAAAATTTAAAAAATGAAGCAACTCCTGCCTTTAAAGAGTGTGGGGTACGGGTAATAACTTAGGATCGTAGATTTAGATCTGGAAAGAACCTCAGATATACTCAGTTAAGCAAATGCCCGATATATTTAAAATAAATACTAAGTTATTATCTGGAGCTTTTGTAGAACTGACCTGAGCCTTACTAGTAGTAACTTCTAGGCAATGCCCAGGGGAAGCCGCAGGAGCCAGTGGGATGGGATATCCATAAAAGATGTCAGAGACTCACCATTCCTCCAATTTGATCCTGGCTTTGCCATCCGCTTGCCTGGTGACCTTATTCCTCCTCACTTCCTGACTTCTGTTTTCCCCTCAGTAAAATACAAGCTCTGGAAGTGTGTGCCAGAGCCAGCTTATACTGGCTCACAAAAAGTGATGACTAAATTTTCAGTGATTGATAAAATTTACAACTTGGAAGTCAGCAAAAGCTACAAATAAGGCCTCGATTTATTGTTTTGTTGATTTTCTAAACTGCATAAAGCAATTGAGAAAATATTGATAGAACAGATAAAGTTTAAACTTGGATGGCACCATGTATGAATTTCTTCCTTTTTTTCTTTTCAGGAGAGCTGGTTGTTAAATATTTACAAGCACAACACTAGGAAGGTTTCTTCAAGTTCTAATTTTAATGATGTTATGATGATTTCAATCCTGGGAGCTTCTGATATGGACAAACCGGGGACCTGATGGGACTGGAGACAAAATCTACATACCTGCTGTGGATTTGGGGGTCACGAGAGAGGCAGCCTCTAATATCCTGAAATGCCTCCCGGACCTGGAGGGCTTCTATCTGCAATGCCAACACCAGCTCTTCTTCTTTTCTCCTTGTTAAAGTGCAAGTCAGCTCTTCTTCCTTCCCCAGACATTAAAGTTTCATAGTCACTTACACTGCTCATTTCTTGTGTTGTCCTGTTCTGCGCTGCCTGGGGCCTTTGCTTATGCTGCTCTTTGTCACTTAAATGTCCTCCCTTCAATCTCTGCTCTAGAAATATTTCTCCTTCTTCAAAGTCCAGCTGAAATGTCCCCTACTCCACGAAATCTCCCTTGATCCATTTAATTGGAAGTGGTCTTTCCCTTTTCTGAATTCACAAAGAACTGAGCGGTATTCTGGAGTCAAAAGAAGTCTGATCTCGGAGATGGACTGAAGTTTGAATCTTGGTTTTTCCGCTTTGCTACCTAAGTGACTTTGGACGAGTCACCTTTCCTCTCCTAGTCCCCATCTCTCAATTGTAGGATGAGGTTGTTCTTTTTCAGTTGTTGAGTCATGTCTGACTCTTCATAACCCTATTTGGGATTTTCTTGGCAAAGATACTGGAGTGGTTGGCCATTTCCTTCTCCAGCTCATTTTATAGAGATGAGGAAATCTGAGACAAACAGAGTGAAGTGACTTGCCCAAGGTCTCACAGCTAATAAGTATTTGAGGCTGGAATAGATGATTACAGACCCAAGCAATCTATCCATTCTGCCATTTAATTGCCCAAAGAATGAAGAGATTGGCCAAATGGGTGTCCTCTTCTAGGTTTACAGCTTTGATTTTCTTAGTATTGCTCCATTTCCTGTTCAAGTCTCTTCTTTAGAACCATCTTTGGAAGTGTTGCCTGGGTGTAAGCATTTTTCTTATCTGTTTTGTTGGATTAGAAACCCCATGAGGTCAAGTTCATTGTTGTGTGTTCATCAGCATTAAATGCCTAGTACACACAGTAAGAACTTAGTAAATAAAAATTAATAAAAAAAAATGAGACCTTGCTTTGAACTCTAGCTTTGAAACTTAACTACCTCGCTTGTCTTATCATCTGTAAAATGGGCATAACATCTGTCTAGCCCAGATTTTTCTGAAAGACCCTCTATATTAGAATCAGTACTGTGTATTAGTTCTAAGGCAGTAGAGTAATAAGGGATAGGCAATGGGGGTTAAGGGACTTGCCCAGGGTCACACAGCTAGGAAGTGTGTGAGATCAGATTTAAACTCAGGACCTCTCGTCTCTGGGTTTGGCTCTCAATCCTCTGACCTACACTCCTCTTTTTAACATCAATTTGTAAGTAGAAATGCTGATACTCAGGGCAACACTTGAATCAATTTGTCAAATCAAAATCATTTGGGAGGAAAGCGAGATCTTGGACCAGAGGTTGTAAGTTTCTTCAGGAGAAAAAAAGAGTACAAAAGCTCTTTAAATTTCAAATTCTTGGGACAAAACCTTTGTTATCCTACCCTGGCTGCAATTTTGCTACTACCTCCCTCAGAAGTCTGCTGTGAAGAAATTGATTTATTAAACAAAAAATTATGAAAAACATGAGATAGAAAGGAAACAAACCATTTATCAAGTTCTTATTATGTGGGGACAATTAGGTGGCTCAGTAGATAGAATTCCAGGCCTGAAGATAGGAGGTCCTGGATTCAAATATGACCTCACACAATTCCTAGTGTGTGACCCTGGGCAAGTCACTTGACCTCCACTGCCTACCCCTTATTGCTCGTCTGCCTTAGAGCCAATACTTAGTTATCAATTTTAAGACAGAAAGTAAGGGTTTAACAAAAAAGTTATTATTGTGTGCCAAGCTCTATGATAAGCATTTTACAGTTATTATCTCATCTGGTCCTCACAACAACCTTGGGAGTTAGGTGTTATTATTATCATCCCCATTTTTACAGATGAGAAAACTGGGGTAACAAGGTCACACAGCAAGTGTCTGAGCCCAGATCTGAATTCAGCTCTTCCTGACTGTAGGTCCAATCCTCTATATACTGTGCCATTTAGCTGCCTCTAACCTGTATCCTCTAAAAATTATATAATGACTGATTTTTGTTGGGTGGGATGGGGAGATAGATCCAACCTCTCACTTCACCAGCCTAAGTAACTCCCAGTTAGGAAATCTCCTGTACCAGTGCTGGTCTGTACCATTCTCCAACTTATAATCTTAGTTACTTGGGGCCACTAAGATGAAGTGACTTGCCCAGGGTCACCGGGACAATAGGCGTCAGATGTGGGTCTTGGACCCAAATGTGAAGTCATTGTTCTAGGCACTGAACTGTGGTGCCTGTTATAAAATACGATTTTTAAAAATTGATGGATGAATTTAGGTCTCAATGTGACTGAAAGCATCATTTTGGACTTTGTGTCTTCAGCATTTAGCATAGTGTGTGGCAAACTGGAAACTCTTACTGGATACTTGTCTATTGATGAGCAGGTTTTGATGAGGGGAGGGAGGTCAGAAGAGAGCAGAAAGATGTGGTCAGCAACTTGGGTGGGAAGAAGAGCAAGATGAGACAGAAAGGGGAGAAGGTGGTTGGAAAGTAAGTCAAAGTATCATCATGCCTGCCTGGATAGAGCAGAGCTTTCAGAATTGGGAGGAGAGGGGTTCAAATTCCACCCCTGATGCATACTGACTCTGTCACCTTAACTTCAGTGACCCAAGCCACTCTCTTAGACTAGAAGGTATTAGAGTACCTTCCAGAGTATTTCCTAAATCAATAGTTATATTTCCCTGGACTTCTACAGGTAATTTGCTTTATTTTTTAAATAGTTCATAGTAGGGAACTTGCCTCAGTTTCCTCTCTGTCAAATAAGCTGAAAAAAGATATGGCAAACCACTCTAGTATCTCTGCCAAGAAAACCCCTAATAGGGTCACAGATCCTGTTTGCCTCAGTTTCTTCATTTGTCAAATGTGCTGGAGAAGGAAATGGCAAACTACTCCAGTATTTTTCTCAAGAAAACCCCTATCTTGTTTGTACCCCGAAGAGATAATAAGGAAAAAGATGTACAAAAATAGTTATAGCCACACTTTTTGTGGTGGCAAAAAATTGGAAAATGAGGGGATGCCCTTTGATTGGGGAATGGCTGAAAAAATTGAGGTATTTGCTGGCAATGGAATATTATTATGCTGAAAGGAATAATGAACTGGAGGAATTCCATGTGAACTTAAAAGACCTCCAGGAGCTGATGCAGAGTGAAAGGAACAGAACCAGGAGAACATTGTACACAGAGACTGATATGCTGGCACAATCAAAGGTAATGAACTTCTCTACTAGCAGCAATGCCATGATCCAGGACAATTCTGAGGGACTTATGAGAAAGAACGCCATCCACATTCAGAGAAAGAACCGTGGGAGCAGAAATGCAGAAGAAAAACATGATCAATCATGTAGTTCAATAGGGATGTGAATAGGGTTTTGATGTTAAAAGATCATTCTACTGCAAATATGAATAACATGGAAATAGGCTTTAAACAATAATACACATATAATCCAGTGGAACTGCTTTTTAGCTGCAGGAGTGGGGAGGAAAGGGAAAGGGAGTCATAAATCATGTAACTATGGAAAAATATTCTAAATTAAAAAAAAGAAAAATAAAAGAAAACCCTATCCTGTTTGCCTCAGTTTCCTCATTTGTCAAATGCACTAGAGAAGGAAGCAAACCACTCCAGTATCTTTGCCCAGAAAATCCCAGATGGAGACTCTAAGAGTGGAAAAGACTGAATAACAAAAGGGAACTTGCAGGAGGCAGATGGAGATGAGTACCTGTGGACAGCGCCTGATCTCCCAGCCTTTCTTTGAGCTCACTCCTACTGGTGATGGATTGCTTTGGCAAGCAAGGAGACAATGCAGTGATCATCCATCTCAGCCTCTGTTCTCAGTGCTTACCTCTCTGGTCAAAGCTCCTCCACTTTCTTCCTCTCTTACAGCGTCCAGGGCTCCCATTAGCATGCCAGCACTGACTTGGGTAGGACACCCAGCCGGCCCCCCCCAAGGGGAGTGGGGACAGGGCTACTCCTCACTTGATGTCTTGGGCTAATCAGAGGATCTTCAAGTCCGGCTTTGTCTGTGGCTGTGCCTGTCAAGAACCCTTGTATGATTTTAAGCATATGCATGGGAAGAAGCTTGTTGGACTAAAGGCTTTCAAGTTGTATTTGTTCTATGGCGAGCCAAATGTTTTTTTGTCATCTAACAAGAGGAGGGGGTGGTGCTCATCCTCCCTACCCTCTTCTGTTATTGTGTGACTACAGGGATGTGTGTGCAAAAGCCTGCCTGCTTCCTTTTCGGGTTTGTCAAGAAGGCTGTGTGGTTGGATGGGGAGAGCTCAGGATCTGCAGCCACAGGACTTGGGGTCGAGCTACCCTGGATACCAGCTACTGATATGACTTTGGACAAGTCCCCTAACCACTCTGAGCCTTGATTCCCTGGCCTTTGGAATGAGCCCAGTTGGCCAGAACAGTCTGGAAGGATGCCTTTCAGCTCTGAGTTTATGATCATGGGCTCTTTATGGATCTTACTTTCTATCTAACCGTCAAGATAACTCCAGAGTCAGAGGCCCTGCTTGAAGTTGATTTGCTTTGTGAATTTGGGGCCTCAATTTCTTCATCTATAAAATGAAGGCATTGGACTTGATGGCCTCTGAGGTTCCTTTTCCACTTTAGGTCTCTGATGAATAAATGAATGAATGAAGCATTTATTAAGCACTTGTTGCATGCCAAAGCACTAGGGAGGGACATATCCTTGAAATAAGCAGAGATCATTGTACCTAAAGATCTTATATAGGCATAAGAAAGTCAATTATGTGGGTCAGTATTTGTTGATATATTCTTAGTCTTCTTTGGCGGGGGAATAATGTTGATCTCTGTGATTTTTTTTCCATATGTGTGTGTGGGAATAATTCAGTCTTTGATATATTTTACTTGTTTGTTTGTTTTTAAAACCCTTACTTTCAGTCTTTGAATCAGTTCTAAGACAGGAGAGGGGCAAGAGATAGGCAATTAGGGTTAAGCGACTTGCCTTAGGTCACATAGCTAGGAAATATCTGAAGCTAGGATTGAACCCTGGTCTTCCCAACTTCAAGCCAGGCACTTTATCTACTATGCTACCAGCTGCTCCGTGATATATTTTGAAAATGCTTTTCTGAGTACATTGTGACTTTATTGTTGATTTAATTATCCGATGACTGGTTTTGATAGGGTCTTTCACTGAAATCTTGCTCCAATATCTGATCACCAAGTGGGCATGACAGTGGGCTCTTTAAGGTTGAGGCAGAAGTGAATAAGCTTTGGGAATAGTACAGTAGAAAGAGTTGGATTTGGAGGCTGAAGACTTGGGTTCAAATCCTGAATCTTCTGCTTAGCATCTTTGTGGCCTTAGTCAAATCAGTTTCCTAACCTGAAATAAGAGAAGTCTAGATGAAATGGCCACAAGATTCCCTTCTAGCTTTAACTTGATGACTTTATGATCTGAAATTCTATTATGCTAGAAAGGTTATGGGTAAGGGCAGAGCTGTAAACAGCAACTTTGCTGCCTGTGCAAGCCCTACATCATGGATCCAGGATAATCATAAAATCCAGTCAGCTTTCTTTTTTAACCCTTACTTTCTGCCAGAGTATCAAGTCTAAAACAGAAGAGTTATAAGGGTTAGGAATTGGGGTTAAGTGACTTGCCCAGGGTCACATAGCTAGGAAGTGTCTGAGGCCACATTTGAACCAGGATCTCTTATCTCTATCTATTGGGCCACTTAGTTGCCCCCCCCCAAATAAATTTTTATTTCATTTTATTATTTTTTTAAACCTTTACCTTCCATCTTGGAATCAGTACAGTGTATTGGTTCCAAGGCAGAAGAGTGGTGAGAGCTAGGCAATGGGGGTTAAGTGACTTGCCCAGGATCACTCAGCTGGGAAGTGTCTGAGGCCAGATTTGAACCTAGGACCTCACCTCTCTAGACCTGGCTCTCAATCCACTGAGCTACCTAGTTGCCCCATACCTCAATAAATTTTAAAGGCAAATTCTATTAGTAGGAGCCCTTGAACTCCTTCGGGACTTTGGGTCCCTGGATGGAGAGCCCCTAGGGCATTTGTCCTGTGTATGTAAGGCAGAGTCCCTGCAACATCATCTCTGGCAGGACAATGTAAAGCTGCTGCTGAAGAAGTTGGCCCTAGGCAGGGGTCCTGCAGTAAGGAAACCACAATCAATAAGTATTTATCAAATTCCTGCAGTATACTAAGCACTGGAATGACCAAAAAAAAAAAATGGTCCTTTCCCTCCAGGAATATGTGATCTCCTTGGAGAGACTGGCAAATAATAGTACCTACTAAATAATTCATTACACATTGGAGAAATGAAGATTAGATTAAAGGTAATCTAAGAAAGGGGGCACTACCAGCTGAGGCTGGGGAGAGTCTCTTACAAAGGGAGGATTGAAGCTGAGTATTTCATGAAGACAAAGAGGATGGGAGCTGGCAGAGTATCCCTGATGGGGCAAGAACCAGTGCCAGTGTATGAATTAGGGAATTGCAATATAATATTTGAGGAAAGGCAAGAAGGTCAGTGAAGCTGGATGGCAAATGTGTGAGGGGAATCAAATGTATAAAGGTTGGAAAGATAGGGAGAGCTTCAAATAGCAAACAAAGGACTTCATATTTGATCCTGGAGAGGCTCACTGAAGCTCACTGAGTAGCAGCTGGGTGACAAGGTCGGACCTCCTTTACAAAAGTCACTTTGGCAGCTGAGTGGGGGATTGACTGGAGCAGGGAAAATGGAAGGAATGGGGAGAAGCTCATGGTTCTAGAAGGTCTCAAGATTCCACTTCAGTCTGGCATAGACTGATTTTGTGCTGTTACTTCTTGAGTCACTGACCATGATGGTGATGTGATGGGTCATACATCATGGAGGAAGAAGATGGTTTGAATAAAGCCACTATATTGAGCTTATGGTTATCCTGGTATCTGGAGATCCCTTTGGAAAATAGCACCAGTTTTGGAGGTTTCTTTCCCAAAATCTTTCTGACTTCTGACCCTCAGCTTAGAGAAACAAAAAGCTCATTGAACATTAGCACAATGAAACTCTGAGTATGTATGTATGTGTCTGGTTCATTTTCTGAGTATGTAAGGATCTGGCTCATTTTCTTACCCAAAAGGGCCCTTAGCTCCCCTATAAGCACTCAGGCAAATAAGGGTATTAAATAGAGGGATTATTTTATTTACTCAGGAAAAATACAGAAAAAAAAAGAGACTCAAGCATCAAGAAAACTCTGCTCCCTGCTTGCCTGAGGCACCTAATTAGTTCTTTTCAACTGATAATTCTACTTGGTGTGGCTCAGGGTCACTAGAGAGTTGGGCTTCTTTCTCTACTTAGGATCTACACAGTGCACACAGCTCACATTACTACTGAACATCCATGCCAGGGAATTGGCTCCTCTACTTCATGTTTTTCTTTCTTGTTTCTCCTCAGTTCTAGCTTCTTTGCTCCTCAATTCCATGGTACCTTACCATATCTGTTATTCTCCCTTCTTTGACACTGTTACTTCACTGCAAATTTAGTTTACTAAATCCATACTAGTTCCTTGGGGCTAGGTGCTGGTAGTCATATGAATGGATTAGTTTCCAGTGCAGATCTCTGTCCAGATTCCCATCTGTGTCTGTTGTGCTTTGGATCTTCATGATGTTGTCCTTTCCCTTTTGGTGGTCCCTCTTATATGGAGATATCAATTCTCTCAAGTATACCATAAACCTTCCCTGAGCAAGAGAAAGTAATAGGAAATTGCCCCACTCCATGGAAGCATACCCACTATAGCTGCCACATGGAAAAAGGGGAAAGAAGCAATGGGTAGAAAGTCCCCTCACTAAAACCATGATTCTATGACAAGTTGCAGGAAGGCAGATTTCAGCTCCAATGTAAAGAAAACCTTTTCTGAAATCAGCTGTTTATAAGTGGAATGGATACTGAGGCAGATAGGTAGCTCAGTGGATAGAGCACCAGGCCTAGAGAAAGGAGGTTTTTTTGGGGGGTTCAAATCTGGAGCTAACCTTGTAAGATCATATTTAAGAGGGAACAGCTAGGCGGCTCAATGAATTGAGAGCCGGGCCTGGGGATAGAAGGTCCTGGATTCAAACATGACTTCAGTCACTTTCTTGTAGTGTGACTCTGGGCAAGTCACTTAACCCCCACTGTCTACTCTTTTACCTTGGAACCAATACTTTGCAATGATTCTAAGATGAAAAGTATGGGTTTAAAAATAAGTGGAATGGGTATTTCAAGAGGCTGGATCCAAAGAGGAGCTTGATCACCTCTAGTCAGGGGCCTTGAAGAGAGATTTTCTGCTCAAGTGTAAGGTGGACAAGATGGCCTCAGGTCCCTTTCAAATTCTGAGAGTCTATATTATAGTAATTTATGTATGCATCAGATCACTGCACTAGACTGTGAACTTCATGGAGGTAGGCAAATGGTCTCCAAACTCTATAGTCTTGTAGTAGCCAGCCTTGGGCCATGTACATTCAACTATTTTCAGTTGCCTCCTAATCTTTGTGACCCCATTTGAGATTTTCTTGGCAGAGATTCTGGAATAGTTTGCCATTTCCTTCTCCAACTCATTTTACAGAAGAAGAAACAGAGATAAACAGAGTTAAATGATTTTCCCAGAGTCACTTTGAGCTAATTATGTCTGAGGCCAGATTTGAACTTGGGAAGATGAGTCTTCCTACTCCAAGTAGAGCATTCTATCCACTGCTTCACCTACCTGCACACTGTAGGTTCTTAATATGTGTTTATAGAATTCAAGATCTGTCAACAAAAAGGGACAAATATTCTATTTACTTTTGTTCAGACCCCTGAAATAGAAAACTAGGAAGAAAACTAGAAATAGAAAAATGTGTGTACCTTGAACTGTTGTGTTCTGATACCTATTCCAAAGAAATAATAAATAATAAATAAAAATAATAATAAATAAAGGGGGGAAGGCATGTATTTGTGTGTGTGTGTGTGTGTGACAGACAGAGGCAGAAAGAGAAACAGAGAAAGAGAAGGGAGAGATGGAGGGAGAGGGAGAGAGAGGGGTAGGGAAGGAGAGATGAAAGGAGGGATGGAAGGAGGGAGGAGGGGAGAGAGAGACAGAGAGAGAAATAAGGGAGGGAGGGAGGGAGAGAGATAGAAGGAGGGAGAGATGAAGAGGGAGGAGGAGAGAGGGAGAGAGAGAGAGAGAGAGAGAGAGAGAGAGAGAGAGAGAGAGAGAGAGAGAGAGAGAAGGAAGAGATGAGGTGGGGGGAAGGAGTAGACCTAGTTATCACAGAGCACAGATTTTCAGAGTTGGAAGGGATTGCAGCACTCCCATCCATACTCAAAAAGGAATAGCCACAACACTATACAAGACAAGTGGCCCTCCAGCCTCAGCATGAAAAAAGTCTGATGAGAGGGATCCCATTTCACTCTGAAAAGGTCTAATTGCCAGGAATTTCTTCCCCTTGGCCTCAAATCTAAATTCACCTTTTTGAAACTTTTCCCCCAAGGCTCCAGTTTCTGTCCTCTGGGGTCTAGCACACTGTGTCTAACCCCATTCTTGCATACAATAACCATTTAAATCCTTGCAGACAGCTATCAGATACCCCCAAAGAGTATTTTCTATTCTGGGCTAGAAATCTCCTCCAGTCTCTCCTAGTATGACATGGATTCAAGGCCCTTTAGCAGTCCATTATCCTTCTTTGGAAGTCTATGGATTATCATTAGATTATGAGCTCCTTGAGGAGAGGGACTGTCATTTGTCTTCATTCATATCTCCCGTGCTCAGCACTCACCTGACTCATAGTAGGCACTTAATAAATGTTTTTGATTACTTGATTGATTATCAATATCCTTCTAAAATGACATGCCCAGAACTGACAATGATACTACAGATGGGCTCTTACTGAGACAAAATACAGGGAGACAATGACTTGCTTATTCCTCAAAGACTTGCCTCTCTTAATGCAGCCCAAGATTAATTAGTTTGGGGTGCTTTTTGCCTGCCATACACAATACTGACTCACTGAGCTTGTGGTTTGCTACAAAAAACAAATAAACAAACAAAAAACTCTGATTTTTTTTTTCTGACAAACTGTCATCTAATCATTCCTCTCCCTCCCTGTATGTATGAATTTGACCAGGAAGTAGCAGTGCTTACCTTACTACACTCATCTGATTCTAAGTGTCCCAACAAAAACCCTATGGAAAGTGTCTCAAGGGTTATCTTTGCTGTAGGCTTAGGAGGGAATGCAGGAGCTTTCATTGTGCTCTTCAGGGGCCCAGGGATACCTTTGTTGGAAAAACAGGTGGTAGCTGGAGGAGAGAAAGTGGGCAGACCGGTCTCTGGAGTCCAAGGGAGAAAAGGAAGAAGGTGATGGGGGAGATAGTTTGGGATGCAGAGAGAGCCTTATGGATAAATCTGTAAGTCCCCAGACTATAGCTTTGGACTCTCTGCCCTCTGTGGTTCCATTCTTTAGCCCTCCTGACACTAGACCTTCTTTGTTAAATCTTACCCCCCAGAATCCTCCGTGGTTCTCTTCTGTTCCCAATATCTGCTTAGCTCAGAACTGGAAATGGGCCTGTTCCCACTATCCAGGTGGGGTGGGGGCATATACTACTGATCTTTGTTAGGACATTGATTGTAGAGTCTAACCAAAGTGTTCTTGTCTTGGAGAGAAGAGGCAGAATCCAGGAGGGGGACATGGAGTGGAGAGTGCAGGGTCTATAGTCAAAGAACCCAGGTTCGAATCCTGATTTATCTTCTTACTGCCTATGTGAATTTGGTCATGCCCTATTTAATGGGCAGTAGCCAGAATGCACAGGGCTACTAGGTGGCACAGGAGATGTGCCCCTAGGCCAGGATTCAAGAAGATGCATTTCCCTGAGTTCAAATCTGGCCTCAGACACTTACTATGTGACCCTGGGCAAATTACTTTATTCTATCTGCCTCAATTTCTTCATCTGTAAAATGAGCTGGAGGAGGAAATGGCAAACCACCCCAGTATCTTTGCCAAGAAAACCCCAAATGGGTTACAAAGAGTCAGACACAACTGAAATCCAACCAACCAACAACAATAAAGTCAGAACGTGAGACTATCAGACCTGAAAGGACCCTCCTACATCATGCTGTCCAGTATATTCTTGAGCAAGAGTCCCTCCGGCATCTTCTTGAAATTCTTTAGTGACAAGACTTATCTATTCTGCTTCAGAACTCAAGTTCCAATTGGTCACCAATTTGTCCATGTATGGACCTGACATTTCTCACAAATGTTTGCTTGTGAATTAATTTAAGGAGCATTGGCAAGGCCAACCATCCCTTCTTTCTCTGCAGGCTCATCCCTGTAGTACTCTTTTCTACCATGTTTACAGTAGCCATCCCTCCCAACTTTCTTTTATGTGTTTCTCCTCCCTTCTCCCCCCAATTAGAATGTAAGCTCCTTGAGGGCAGGGACTGTCTTTCTTTTAGCTTATGTTTCCATTTCACTTAATTGCTTAGGTGGTACCTGACATATATTAACAGTTTAATAAATTACTGTTGACTTGACCAACAACTACTAAAAACCCTGGGCAATCAATCAACCAAACATCTAGTTAGAATCTCTTAAGTACTACGTTTGGTGCTATGGATAGACATAGAAAATAAGACCCTCTTTGTCCTCAAAAAAAAAAAAAAAAAAAGATCCAAAACTTATATTCTTCTGGGGGAATCCAACCTATATTGGGGATTGGTGACCAGGGAAGGGAGCTTTGGTCTAGAAGGCACAGAGATTCTAAGTCTAGCAATAGGGCAATGGAGTGTCCTGCCCTTTGTAACAGCAATGGTAATATTGATTCGATTGTTGTTCCCTGAGCAAGAAGCGAAAAGCACGGTGACTTGTAAATAGTGGCAGGATCCTGGTATCCTAGGTGGGTCGTAATGCCACAGTTTTTGAGCTGGAAGAGACCTTGGAAGAAATCAGGTCCCCAAACCTTATTTTTACAGGTGATAAAACTGAGGCTCACAGTGGTTATATATTTGCGGGAGGTCGCACAGCTAGTAAAGGACCAAGCTGGGATTAGAATCAAGGTCCTCAGATGCCCCATCCAGTATATAGCCCCCCTGTGTCAGGCTGATTCCTGGCTGGCAGAGATTTATGAAGCATGGCCTGCCAGGCCTAGGGGCTTTCTAGAAATAAAAGGCTGAGGCAAAGATTGATTCCTTCACCCTCCTGTCCCAGGGTCTGCTTCATGAGGAGTCCCAAGACTGAGTGTGTGAATTTTTCCAGAGGCTGGAAGAGGGCAAAGTCTTGAGATCTGGGTCCTGAAAGATCCCAGTGAAGGCAGGGTAAGCTGAGGCAGGTCCAGGGGCAAAGGGCTAACACCAGCTAGATCGGAAGCCAGGGAGATGGCTAGATGGGATGAGGCAATGAAGGAATCAAGAGTTTAAGAAATTAAAGTGGGTTTGGAGGAGAGGTAAGAGGAAACTGGAATCATAAAGTCTGCAGGGAATAGAAGCCATTTCCCTGGCAGGAAGCCACAAGGAGTCCAGCTGGTCAGGTCCCAGATGAGTGGAAAGACACTGATGAGAGAAGGCACAGCTTTAGTGTCTCACTGATGAAAGATCAGTGATTTTCTCTTGGGCTGAAAGGGAGGGAGAGGACAAGCTCAAGGAATTTAGAGGAGTCCCACTGGAAGACAAATGAGAACTCACCCCAGTGTGTTGTGGGGATGAATTTACAATAGAGAAAATACAATTCTCTAAGGGTCAGAGTTATGAGGTTTAATAAGATGGGGATTATATGGCCTATACCATTTTTTTCTGGCTCTCTTCCCTGAAAACTTATTCTGCAAAATGTACTGAGATCCCATCCATTTTCCCAGATGGCTTTTTAAGTGAAGCCGTTTTTTAAGTTCAAGAGAGGGAAATTGGAATAGAGGAGAGACAGGGACAAGCTGCAGAGTCCCAAGAGAGAGAAGCCACAGCAAGGCCAGGTCCTTGGGAAATCTATAAAGTCATGGAATGTCAGAGCAGTGACAGTCCCTAGAACAGGGAATGTGAGAGCTGTGAGAGACAGTCCCTAGAACAGGGAATGTGAGACAGTCCCTAGAACCCAGAATGTCAAAGTTAGGAAGGGCTTTGGGACCCAGAATGTCAGAGCTGGGAAGACCCTTAGACCAGAGAATGTGAGATGGGGAGGGGCCCTTAGAACCCAGAATATAGAGCTGGGAAGAACTTTAGAACACAGAATATCAGAGGTAGAAGGGCCCTTAGAACACAGGCTGTCAAAGCTGGGAATAGAACTTAGAATCTCAGAGTTGGAAGGACTATAGAGTTCACCTAGACCCACACCAGGATACACATAAATCTTTTCTTCCATAACCTTGAAAAGCAATTATATAACTTGTGTTTTGAAGTCCTCCAGAGAGAAAGAATCCACTATCCCTCCCCCCAACCCAATAAATTAAAAAAACAAAAACAAAAAACAAAACAAAACAAAAAAAGCATTCTCATTCCATTTTGGAAGAGCTCTGATTATTATGATATTTTCCTCTTATGTGGATTCAGGATCTACTTCCTAATAAGTGCCACCCTTTAATCTTAGTTTTACCCATTGAGGCCATGTAGTCATTTAACAAACAATATAATTAAGCATCTACTTGTGTTGCCGAGCACTTTACTAGATCCTCAACAACAACCATAACACAAACAAGATGAATCCTTCCTCATGACTACCCTTCGAAGACTTGAAGTTGGCCATCATGCCCACCACTGCCTCCCTTAACCCAATAGTCTCTTTTCCAGACTAAATGTCCTAATTTCCTTCAACTATTCTGAATAGAGCATACTCTTCAGTCCTCTCATTGTCCTGATTGCCCTCCTTTGGACACATTCCCATTTGTCAGCACCATTCTTAAAATGTGATGCTTAGAATTAAGTATGAAGAACTTAAAACTAAGCATGATATTTCCTCTGTGGACTGATCAGCCCAGGGGACAGCAGAGGTGGTAGAGGGGGTGTAGGAGGCTAAGAACCTCCCTTCTGCTTCCTATCAAATTTGTGACCCACTAAAATCTCCAGATAATTTTAAAATGAAATGTTTGTTGTCTAGCCACATTGTCCCCATCTGGTACTCATGTTTAGTTTTGTTTTTAGATCTAGATGCAGGATTTTATACATATGCCCAATACATTTCCTTTTTCCTTAATCTCTTTCATTATTTGAACCCATCACAGTCTTTCTGGATAGTGGTCTTCTAAATGCAGCTTACTAACTCTAGTATTCAGCTTTGTACCATCTGTGAATAGGATGAACATGTGATCTCCATCTTCATCCAATTATTGATGACGGTGTTGAGCAGCACAGGGCCAAGTGTTAGAGATTGGAGGGACCTTTGGTCTGGTCAAACTATTTTATTTTATAGATAGAAGCATAAAATGGGGAAATGACTTAGGCACAGTCACATAATGAATCAGGGAGAGAGCCAAGATTAGACTCTGGATCTTGAAAATCCCCATCTTTTTATGTTCCCAGAATCCCAGAATTTCAGAATGGAAAGTTACCTCAGCTTGTCCAACAGATAGATGCCTTAATAAAAATTTCTACTTAAGTCTCTAGACTTTTTTTTACTACCTTCAGTAAATGGAAACTCACTACCTATAGAGAAATTTAAGCACAGAATGATAGAATTGGAGTCAGGAAGCCTTGAATTTGAATTCGCTTATGTGACTCTGGGTAAGTAAGTTACCTAACTGTTTTCAGTTTTAGCTTCCTCATCTGTAAAATGGGAATAATAATAGTACCAACTTCATAGGGTTTTATGAGTCTGTAATGAGATACCACAAGTAAAGACCTTAGGCACTGTATAAATGTTGGCTACTAAGGCAGGTAGAGAGCCAGGGCTGGAGATGGGAAGTCAAAGGTTCAAATCTGATCTCAGATACTTTCTAGTGTAAACCCAATTGCCTAGTCCATACTGTTCTTCTACCTTGGAACTGATACTTAGTATGGACTCAAAGATAGAAGATAAGGTTTTTAAAAATAAATAAATAAATGCTCACTATCATTTCCTCCTAAGGCAGCTTTTTCCTCTTTTCAATAGCTCTGATGGGTAGGAAATTTTTCTAAAATCAAATCTAAATCTGCTTCTATTCACTTTCTTGCTCCTGGTTCTTCCCTCTAAGAAAAGGAGAGCAAGGCTCAGCCTTTTTCCAAGAAGTGTGTCAAATATTTGAAGGCATCCTATCCCCTATGAAGCTTGTCTTCTCCAGTCTAAAACTACCCAATGACTTCAACCGATTCTCACAAGACCCAGTGGGCTCAAGGCCACTCACCAACCTGGCTACCCCAGGCTGGACATTCTCCCAAGCTTGTCAACGTCCTCGCTAAATCAAGCCCTAAAAAACAGACCACAAGACTCCAGAGGTGGCCACCACCATTTTTTCGGTCACCACCCACAAGCCATCTTTGGAATCTGGGCGCCAGCTGCTGAACAAAAAAAAAACATTTTAATTCTATTTTTAGAAGGCAGAAATCCCTAATTCTGAGACTCTCTGCTCAAGGAAGAGCCAGCCACTGGGCCAGTTCTCCTGATGGCCTTCAAGGCGATGGCAGAGCTCGGACAATGGACAATGGACAGCAATTGTGGCCATGGCAGACAACTCCCTGTGGCTGGCCCACTCCATCTATTTACTTCCCACCAGCTCCTCCCCTCCCATTCTCTTTTGTTTTCCCTTGTCTGCCTTCCTTATTATTCATCCACTAGGATGGCTTGGCTCTCCTGACAGAGCTGTGTTCTAAAAGGCTTTGATGTATGGCAGCGCCATCGTGGGATATTAGCTATCGTATGTTGCCATACTCTGGGAGCGTCGCCGTCCCTTTGTTTACACGCGCCGAGCCCAGTGAATGAGTCTGAGCAGGGCAAGGAAGAAAAGACTCCAGGAAGGCAGCGATCAGAGACGGCCAGGCTGCTGCTGGGAGGGCCGGCCGGGCTCCCCGGCTGGCCTGGCCCTCTTCCAAGTTGAGTAATTATGCCCTGTTTGCCTTCATTTTTTTTTTCCTGGCTTCAAATACAAATCTATATCTCTATTTTCTTCCTGCGTGATCCCCAGGGGCCAGGTGGCTCTGCTCCGTTTAGCAGCAGCCTCCAAATCAAGGGAAAACAAGGACTTCTTAAACAATGGATCAGACAAGTGGAATCTCAGAGCCAGAAATCATCTCTGGGGTCGTCTGGCCCCAGCGCTATGTGAGTGCCTTATTATTCCCAGACAAGTGGTCAGCCAGTCTCTGCTGGAAGACCATCAGAGATGGGGAACTCACTACCTCCCAAGGCAGCCCATTCCATTTTTCCATAGCTCGGTTTTAGGGAAATTCTCCTATCTTGGAACTAAAGAAAAACAAAACAAAATAAAGGGATGCCTCCTTGTAACGTCCATTTATTGCTCCTGGCTCTGCCTTTTGGGGCCAAACTAAATAAGTGTAATCCTTCTTCCTCATGACAGGCTTTAAATACTTGCAGACTTCTCTCCTATCCCCTCCCCCAAGACTAAGCCCTTCTGGCTAAGCAGTCAATTCAGTGAAAAAACAAACATTTATTTAGAACCTACTATGTGCTTTCATTTCTGCTACTGGGGGAGACTGAGAGTGATGGATCCCTGGAGCTCAGGGGGTGGCAGGAGGGCTCTAGCTCCCAGGGATCAGGGTTCAGACCAGGACCAACTCGGGAAGGTACTGGGATGGAGGAGGGGTGGAGGCCCAGGAGGGGCGAATCAGCCTCATCTGGAAGAGGAGCAAGTCCCAGCTTCTGTGCTGGGTGGTGGAGAGACAGGGAAGCCCTCTCTCCCAAAGAAAGCCAAACCTTCTCCCTGAAACTGTGAAATAGGGACTCCTGGGAGAAGCAATAATATTATAATATAATAATAATATTAATCACATTAATACATATATTAAAATAACATAATAGATTAAAATAATAAAATAATAATAATAATAATATTATAATATTTAGGATGAAAAGATCTGGATTCCCATCCTGTCTGTCATTTACTAACTCTGTGACCTTGCGTCAATCACTTCACTAATTTGGGTCTTGTAGTCCTTTTTCTTTCTTTCTTTCTTTCTTTCTTTCTTTCTTTCTTTCTTTCTTTCTTTCTTTCTTTCTTTCTTTCTTTCTTT
>NC_058132.1:68621779-68625975 GCF_016433145.1 Gracilinanus agilis
TTCTCTCTCTCTCATTCTTCCTCAATCTCAATCTCTTTCTCTCCATCTCTCTCTCTTTCTCTCTCTCTGTGTCTCCCTCTTTCTCTCTCTCCCTCATTCTCTCTCTCATTCTTCCTCAATTTCTCTCTCTGTCTCTCCCTCTTTCTCTTTATCTCTCTCCCTCATTCTTCCTCAATCTCAATCTCTTTCTCTCCCTCTCTCTCTCTCTCTCTCTCTCTCTCTCTCTCTCTCTCTCTCTCTCTCTCTCTCTCTCTCATCTACCTCTGATATCTACCTGTCACTGAACTCTCACTGGTGACTCTAAGAAGCTATAGCACGTGCAGTGGCCATATCCTGGTCAAACCGTTTTGGTAGGCAGGATACACCAGACTGAGGGTCACTGACCTGTCCGTGCTCAAACCTGCCCGTGAGGTAGAGGCTGTCCACCCCGAGTGTGTGAAGACTTCTCCTGGCAGAATGCTCAGATAAGAACAAATTGTTCCAGTGGGTATGAGGCGGCTGCAGCAGGCCCCGTGGTGTGCTTAGAATTTGGTCAGCCATTCAGGATGCCAAGGTCATCCCCGTGTCCCGGGGTCTCACCAGTCCTCTCATCTTTCATCCCGCCAATGGACTGCAGCGGCTCCGGAGGAGAGAGTGAGGCCGATGACTGTGAGCAGCTTCACCTCACTTAAATAGAATTCATGTCTAAGTCAAAACGCCACCTGCTAATGTCACGGGTCCTCTTCAAAATGAAAGATGAAAGACACCAACAGTGTTGCTAATAGGAACCAGGAGACACTCAATGGAATGGAAGCTTCTTGTGAGGGTGAAGAACACTCAGGTTTTGTCCTTGCATCCTGTGCCAGGTACATAGGGGGCACTGAATAACTTCACTTAGAGGGAGATACTAGACTCGTATCCAGGACTTCAGTTTGATTCCCACCTATACTTTTTAGCAGTGTGTCCTTGAGTAAGTCACTGTGCCTCAGTTTCCTCACCTTTAAAATGGGGGTAACAGGGGGCAGCTGGGTAGCTCAGTGGAGTGAGAGTCAGGCCTAGAGACGGGAGGTCCTGGGTTCAAATCTGGCCTCAGACACTTCCCAGCTGTGTGACCCTGGGCAAGTCACTTGACCCCCATTGCCTACCCTTACCGCTCTTCTGCCTTGGAGCCAACAGTATTGACTCGAAGACGGAAGGTAAGGGTTTAAAAAAAAGATGGGGGTAACAATAACTCCTACCTCCACGATGTAGTTGGGAGGATAAAATGAGCTGATATTATTAATGTGCCTTGCAAACCTGAAAGTACTATATAAATGCTAGCTATCATCATCACCATTATTGTTATTAATTATTTGTTGAATTAAATGAATTAGTTATACCAATGGATTCATTAGTCACTCTGAATTTTCTGTCAAAGTATTATGCCTCTGACATTAGTTTTTTGCTCCTGGACAAATAATTCAATTTCTCTGATCCTCAGTGTCCTTATCTGTAAAATGTGGATGATAAAAGCTAAAGTACCTACCCTGGTGGGTTATTGTGAGGATCAAATGAGATGATTATCAAGAACTTGGAAAACTTTACAATGTAATTAAAGACGCATAAGCTCTTAATATACTTTTGAGTACATTCACCATGGAATAGAAGTATAACTAAGGTGGAGTGACTAGGACTTTGCTCCAGGATGGCAAAATGTAGAGGGGATTGACAGCATTTCTCTTCAGTTATGGGCAATTAGCTTACCACCCAGACAATAAAAACAAGTAGTTAAAATCACAAAATACCAGCGGCTCCCTCTCCACCCCCAGTGCACTCTTCCTAAACCTAGCCCTGATGTATTCTCTCTCCCTCCATAGTGGCTTTGGGATGGTCTTTCTCTCGCCAATATGAACTAGTATAGCAAGGCATCCCTTCTCTCATTGGATTTGTCTTTAAAAAGATGATTGGAAGATTTATTTTGTTACTTGTTTGCCGTGGGCGCAAAAAACAGTCTGGTAATGGCCCTGGTAATGGTAATAGGTTACCATCCTATCCACCATTTTCTGGAATGCTCTGTCAAGGAGAGTGATATCTATCTGGGAAATAGAGAACAATAACCACCCAAAAAAAGTTAACAAAATTGAATCACAGCTAAAGAACGGAGCAATCTTATCTTCTCTCCTTTGGCCATTACTATCACCCCATGAACCTCAACTCAAGCATCAACTCCTACCCTTTCCCTGCAAGCCGATGCTGGCACTGTGTGACTAGCACGATGTTTCTAGAGGTGGGGATGCAAGACAAAAGGAAGAAGAGGCTGTCTCTGTCCTTGAAAGAATAACAGGAGGCCCTCGCTGTCCTAGCTATAGATTCCACCTATATCTGAAGATGCAAACAGGTATTTGAGAGCAGCTGTGCTCCTGACTTTTGATTAACCCACCCACCTGGACAGAGACCAGCCAATCAATCAAAGACCTAGTTGAGGACGGGAAATGGAATGACCCCAGCAATGGAAGCCCAAGTGGGGAGGTCCAAATGTGGCAAAGTGAGGCAGATCATTTCTTTGAGAAATAATCCCAGCCATGGAGGGAACTAGCTGCTCCTTGGAAGCCCCAGTTTCAGGTTCTTCTTTTTTGACATTCAAATGCAGGTCACATCTCTCAGAATGGTTGGGTTGGGGAAAGAAGAAGGGGCTTCCATTTTTTTTTACTATAGCCCATAGTTTTTATCTGGCTGTGGGGGCAAGCCAGAATGTTGTTGTTCAGTCATTTCAGTTTTGTCTGACTCTTCATGACTTCATTTGGGGTTTTCTTGCCAAAGATGCTGAGTAGTTTGCTGTTTTCTTCTCTAGTTCATTGTTCAGGTGAGGAAACTGAGGTAAATAAGGTTACGTAAGTTACCCAGGGTCACATGCAGTAAGTATATGAAGACAAGTTTGAACTCAGGGCATTGTATCTGTTGTGCCAACAAGAAAGGGTCTCCCCTAAAGAGGCAGCCAGCTATCCCAGAAACTGGGATGCTGGACTTGGAATCAGAAAAACCTGAGGTTGAATGCTAGTTATCATTTATATAGGACTTTAAGGTACAAAATCACTTTGCAATTATTATCTCATTTAATCTCAGAACAACTCTATGACACAGATGCTATTATTAACCCATTTTATAGTTGATGAAACTGAGGCAACCAGAGGTTAAGTGATTTGCCTAGGGTCACCTAAGGTTGGATTTGAACTCAGGTCTTCTGGCTTCTAGGGCTAGTGCTCTAGTTGCCTTATTATTATAGTTAAACAGATCCCAGATCTATTGCATAGGATTTAATGGTCCAAACCTTCCCTCAATGGCACTGGGACAAAGTGGATGAGCTTCATGCTTCCTTTCCACACTCTCTTGGACTTCTCTTTGGTGGCTCCTTCTCCTCCACCTACCTCCTACCCAAGATGGAGATAAGGTGTTTCTATTAACTAAAACTCTCCTGAATAAACATATAATGTCGAGAAATAGGCTGTAACTTCCTGTTGTGGAGGACTTAGGATGGAGAAGTGTCCTTGAAGGGACCTGAGTCCAACTTCTCTCATCTTGTAGATGAGCAAATCCTGGATAGGTGGGTGGCTTTGCCCTGGGAAATCAGTGGCTATGGTCATTCAGAAAGATCCTTGGCCTGGAGTGAGGGAAGCTCAACAACAGCTGGAAGAAGCTCTAAATCTTCTAAGTGCCCAGCTCTATCACGGATTCTCTGAGCAACTCGGGGAGCACCACACAGGAGCCCCAGTATTCTTCTTCTGTAAAAACAGGCGTTGGGCTTAATATCCTCAAAGGTTCCTCTCTAAGCCAGTCTGGGTCAGCAGTAGAATTTTAAGCTGGGCCAGTGCTTTTTCTTATTCAAGGGCCAGTGCTTTTTCTACTACCTGCATTCCCAAAATGCCAGGAAGCTAATCAAGAGGAAGATGATACCCACTGGACAGTCCAGGGACTGTCCTGGAAAGACTCAGAGAAAGGCCTTCAGCATGATGGATGCATCCCCTAGGGAGCATAAACAGAAAGACATGGTCATATATCACCCAGAAAGGGAGGGCAGGGATGGGTTGAGGTCTGTACCAGCAGAGGTACCACCCAAAACGATGACCTTATTATTGGATTATCATAGAAGTGAGAGATGGCTTGGTGGAATATACAAGGGAGTGAACCTGGAGTTGGGAAGTTTGGGTTCAAATCTTGACCCAAGAACCTGGGGTTGGGAA
>NC_058132.1:68625983-68664341 GCF_016433145.1 Gracilinanus agilis
GTTGGGAAGTTTGGGTTCAAATCTTGACCCAAGAACCTGGGGTTGGGAAGTTTGGTTTCAAATCTTGACCCAAGAACCTGGGGTCGGGAAGTTTGGGTTCAAATCTGGACACATGACTTTGGAATAGGAAGTTTGGGTTCAAATCTTGACCCAAGAACCTGAGGTTGGGAAGTTTAGGTTCAAATCTTTACTGATGAATTTGGAATAGGAAGTCTGGGGTCAAATCTTGACTTACAGACTTGGTGTTAGAGTGCCTGAGAGTGAGCACTCAGCTAGGGATATATCCCTTCCCCTTCCAGTGTACCAAGAAGCTGACCTCTGAAGCAGGGGGTGGGGGGATGTCCAGCTCACCAGGACCCTCACTGAATCTCCCAAGGTGTCTTCCTAGCTACCAGCATCCACATTCGTCCCCTCTTCCCTCAAGGGCTTTGATGGAAATTGTCTCTGTTTCTTTTAGAAAACCAAGGCGGAGATGTCAAGAATGAAGGAAGATCCCATCCTGGGAAACAGCACCCGAAGTGGAGCATGTCCATTAGGGTATAAATGCGCCCCTAACCACACACACTCCCAGGGAGACACTGAGAAAATTGCTACAAGGACAGCAAAGAGAATGGGGAATCCATCAGCCTGAGACACCAACGGGGAGACAAGGCTGCTGCAAGAGACGGGTGGCTGGCTCGGATGCTGATGCAGGGGGTGAAGCCTGTCCAAGGGCAGGACTTGGGGAGTTTGCTTTTCAACAGCAGCAACTGCTACAGTCGTCTTTCACTTAGGTAATGAGAAGCAGCAGGAGAGACCTTAGAGATCATCTGGTTCAATTCTCTCATTTTACTTATGAGAAACCTGAGATCCAGAGAAAGGAATATGATTTGTCCAAGGTCACATGAGGAGCCAGTAGCATAGTTGAGATTCGAACCCATGTTCTCTGACACTGCCCTCCCCCCCAATCCATCACTCTTTTCCCAATGCCATGAGGATTAGTCGATAGATATACTGGGGAGATTGTGATATACCAATGGCCCTGGAGTCGGGAGACTTGGGATTATGATCAGTTATGTGCTAGTTGTATGAAATTGGACAAATTACTTACTCTCATTGGGCTTCAATTTCCAATAAAAATAATGATAATAATAGTAATAATAGTAACTAGTGTTCATTTAGCACTTTAAGGTTTGCAGGTATTTTATCTTATTTCATTTGAACCTCACAATAACCCTCAATCAAGAAATAAATGGTACTACTTATCCCCATTTTACAGATAAGGAAACTGAATCAAACAGAGGATCAAAGTCTTGTTCAGGGTTATAAAGCTAATAAATGTATGAGGCCAGAATTAAACTTTGGCTGTTTTTATTTGAGTCCCATATCTAGTATGCCACCAACCTGCCTCTGATTAGAGCATTACACCTGACATTGGGAAGACATGATTTCAAATCCCACTTTAGATACTAGCTATTTTACCCCAGATCATTTATTTAATCTCTCCCTGCCTCAGTTTCCTTATCTGTAAAATGGAAATAATAATAGCAGCTAACTCCCAGAGTTGTTGCCAGCATCAAACAAGATAGAATATGTAAAGTGCTAAATAAATGTTATATAAATATATCAAGTGCCATATAAATCTCTTGTTTTTTTTTACATCAGAAGTTAGAGATGACTCACAGATTTTAAGGAGATATTTATTTTAGATGTTAGTAGCTGGAGAAGATGGCATAGGAAGAAACCAACAGAAGAAGAGCAGGAAAAAGCTGGACAATAAGTGGCTCTGAGAGCAAGCGATCTAGGAAAACCAGTAAAGGAGCAGATAGCAGCGAAGTATTTTTACCCAGAAAGTGACACACATTACAATCTGTTCTATAAAGAGGACAAGTACATCAAAAACTACTGTCCACAATCACAAGTTGCCCTGGGAACATGGATTTCCCTATCCATGGACTCCTTGCTAGCTTTTTAAAAAAGTATATGCCCATTCTTCCCCACGGACATTGTGTACAGTGAAGGAAGAGAATGACCCAGGTTGATAGGTGGACTGTTAAATTTTTATTATTCCTGCTTTTGTCTTCTATTGAAAAAGTGTTATGATTATTCTTGCTCCTGCCTTCTATTGCATAAATGTTATGATTATTTCTGCTCCTGCCTTTTATTGAGTAAATGTTATGACTATTTCTACTTTTCCTTCTATTGAGCAAAAGGTTATGATTATTTCTGCTTTTGCCTTCTATTGAGTAAATGTTATGATTTTTTTTGCTCTTGCCTTTTATTGAGTAAATGTTATGTTTATTTCTGCTTTTTTTTGCCTTCTGCTGAGTAAATGTTATTGCTTTTGCCTTATTGCTTCGTATTGTTTCATGTTTCAGCATCAATGGTGTCATTGTGACTGATTGATTTTAGGTAAATAGGAAACTCACCAATGGGGGCTCAGGAACTACAGCAGAAAATAATAGGAGTCTATCTTCCCCTTAACTGGAATTAGCCCTAGGACCCTAAGACAGAGTGAGTTTAAGTGATAGCAGTGTGGCATGCATCCACCCTGGGAACCCCAGATTTTCCAGTTTGACTATAGATTTGGTGAATGAGTTGTTATTGATTACAAAGGCCAGGGTCTATATCATACTTAGGATATACTTATATCTTATTATACTCAGTGTACCTGCTGAAGTGGGCAAAATGCTGGCCAATGTTGTCTCCAAAAAATCGAGTCTTAGACCTTCTCCATGGTGAATAGAAAAACTTTATTTATATATTTGTATTGTGTGTGTGTGTGTGTGTGTGTGTGTGTGTGTGTGTATTCAAACCCAGGTCTGGAGTTATACAACCTGTAGGTCCCTCTCCTTAAGGGAGTAGGCAGACATCTATATGGAAGTTGATTAAATGAATTTAGCCATGTTGGGCAAGACAAACTGGATAGTTGTGATTGATCAGGTTCCACTATAAATATCTGATTGACTGATTGCCTATGCCATATGAGTATCTGATGAGTATATTTAGCTATATATGGACTGGGCACATTTAACCCAGAGAGGGGGGTAGTAGACTTGGAGGGATATGGTATCTGTGGTACTGGAATGGTTTGCTATTTCCTTCTGCAGATCATTTTACAGATGAGGAAATTGAGGCAGATAGTAAGTGATTTGCTCAGGATCACACAGCTAGAAAGCATCTGAGACTAGATTTGAACTCAGATCTTCCTGACTCCAAGGACAACTCTATTATTATGCCACCTAGATGATTCTAGTTGACATTATAATTTGTATTTCCTAGATGTTAGACTGATTATCACCCCCCCACACTTTTCTCTAGTTTCCAAGAAAAGGGACTATAGGTATTTTCTAGGCTTATGTATATACAATATTGAGCCCATAATAGTCAGAATGGCCAATCACTTGAAAAGGTTCCAGGGATCTTAATGGACAACAAGTTCAAAATGAGTTACTGGAGTGACATGACACAGCAGCCTCCTAAAGCCAATAGTCTTAGATTGCTTTAAGAGAGGCAGTTTCTAGAAAGAGAAAGATCACAGTCTCACTGCCCTGAGCCTTCCTCAGAGCATCTTTAGAGTATTAAGTTCCATTTAGCCAGGCAAACATTTTTTTCTGGGTACCATTTATTTAGAAAAGACATTGATGAGTCAGAGAATCCAAAGGATAGTGAGAAGCATGGTGAATGGAACCAGGATTGTGCCTTTTAACAATCAAATAAAAGAACTAGGACTGCTTATCCTGGAGGAGAGAAAACTGAGTAGGATCATAAAGGTTATCTTCAAGTGTTTGAAAGATTTTCATATGGAAGAGAGATGCTGCCTATTTTTCTACTTGGCTCCAGAGGGCAGAACTTGGAGCAATGGATATTAGATATTGAATACATAAACCAACCAGCTACCACTAAGTGGAAGCCACAGAAACTTCTGGTCTTTGCCAACTCCTTCCCTTACCTGCACCCATAGTTTGCCCGTGGTTCAATGCTCTGGACTTGTCGGTGTCCTGAAAAGAGAACCTGGACTCCCTAGGATTCTAAATCTAGCTCTATCTTAGATTGCTGAAGAATAATTCCATTTGGGGGTCTCTAGTTTATGGGGTCTACCTGAGCAGGGGGGAAGTGAATAAAAAGGTAGCTAGAGAACAAATGTGAATCATATATGGAACTGACAGTTTTATTCCCACAAAGAAAGGGGAATGCTAAGTAATAAAGAATCAAGAAATGATTACAGTTAGATGAAAAGCTAGAATTCAAGGCTTTTGGGGACATTTGTAAAAGGCTGCTCATGAGCTATTTAACATTCCATTTCCACTGAGGACAGCCAAGATTAACACCAAATGTCTTTTTTCTTTTTAAAGATTCTCTTTCTCCTCCTTCTCTTCCTCCTCTTCCACCCTCCTCTTTCTCTGTCTCTGTCTCTGTCTCTCCTTTCATTTATATCTCTCACTCTGTCTCTACCTTTCTCTCCTGGACTGTTGCTGCTATCATTTTTGGTTCACTGATAATCCACTGTTCAGGTACCTAGGAAGGAGAGAGAATACAAGTTACCATTTAATATCTCACAAGGCCATGTACCAAAGGAAAAGAATACAAACAGGGGGCTACCCCTGCTCTATGTCAGGGCGAGACTTGTCTGAGAGGCCATGAAGTCACAGCTTGTGGGCTAGTGGAGGACAGGGAAGTACGCAGGCTGCCTAAGGCTCAGAGAATTGATTTTATACTTCAAGACCAGCAGGGCTGCCCCTTGTGTATATGCACAAAGTTCCTGCTCCTCAACTAATTAAAAGAGTTCTCATAACTGATATAAAGCAGAGGATATCTGTTCCTGCTCTGAAGTTTCTGTTTGTTTGCTTCTTTTTGGCCAGGAGGGAAGGCTCCTCCATCATATTTCCCCAAGGAGATGCTGCAGTCAAAATGAGTCAAATTTAGGTTAGATATATAAAAAATAATGCCTTTAAAATAAAAAGAAGAAAAAAAAAGGTTGCCTTTAGAGTAGAGCGTTCCCCTCACTAGAAATCTAGCAAAAGTTGGATGAGTGTTCATTGGTCCTTTTTTTACCCCCCAGGAAAACCTGAGTTCAAGTCTGGTCTCAGATATTGACCAGCAGTGTGCCATTGGGCAAGCCACTTAACCTCTGTATACCTCAGTTTCCTCAATTATAAAATTATAAAATGGGGATAATGATAGTGCCTACCTCCCAGGGCTGTTGTTATGGCTAAATGAGACAAATGCAAATTATAGTGGCTCGCGCATAGTAGGTGCTATACAAATGTTAGCTTTTATTGGGGATTCTTAGTCAGGTGGGGATTGGACTAGGAAATTCCTGAAGTCAATTACTATTTCTTTCTTTTTTTGAGACTTGGGCTCCTTATCTTTTTCCCAGGTTGGAAGTTCATTGGTCACTCATGGACCCAGTCCCACTGCTGATTGGCTGGAAAGCTTTGATCTTCTCTGTTTTCAATCTGGGCTCATTTACTCCCTCTTAGGCAGCCTCATGTCCCCCTGATCCCAGGGGTTCAGCACATTGGTGGCAGAATTAGTGTGGACACCTCAGTGACTTTTACCCTAACTCCTAAACTCAGGTAATTCGCCAGCCTCAGTATCCCCAGGAGCCAGGAGTATAAGTGGGCAGCATCATGCTCAGCTAGGAGGTCCTTTATAATTCTGAGATTCTGTGATTCAGTCTTTGGGCTCTTATAGATGATCTTGAGGCCAATGTAGACAATCCTGGGGCCAAATTGGAATGCAAATGGGCAGAGTGGTGGTGGCAGGAGTTGTCTAGTGGAAAATATTTTAAGTGGTATTTTTTTTTTGGAGTCATGAAGACCTCCTGGTTGCTGTCTTGGTTCTTAAGCATGGCGAAGCCTCAAGAGTAGGGAATGAAACATGCCTTGCCTTCCTTGCTAAAGACACATTTTAGTTAGTAAATGAATAGATGTTTTGAGCAAAGGAATATAACTGGCTTGTATTATGTAGAAGACAATCATTTCCCATATAATGATCCCACTCCATCAGGGAATAGTAACTGGGGTCCCTTTGGGTGTCTCTCTTTACTCTAAACTCTTCTTCCCCGTTTCAAGGAGAAAGGGTTGGGGAGGACAGATGAGAGAGGAACAGCAATAGCAGGATTGGGAATGCCAGCTGATTTCAAGGTCCATTGTGTACTTATTCTATCCTAACAACCGTGGAACCAGTCCCACATGTACACACACACACACACACACACACACACACACACACACACACACACACCCCAACTCAAATGCAAACACACACAGCCAGAAATACGAATACACACCTCTAGAAACACTCCTACATAAATATACATTTCCTCTGCTCATAAGAGTATGTGGAAGGTACCCAATCTCAGCTCTTAAAAGAGAGGATTGTGGGGCCAGAAATAATGAGTTGGTATTTTGTACAAGGTATGATGGAAGACTTTACAACAAAGACTATCAGAGGGAGAGTGACCTTGGTCATGCTTGACACGGAATGTCAGAGCTGGGAACACCTTTAGAGCATTGGATATCAGAGCTGGGACAGATCTTAGGACAGAGAATGTCAGAACTAGGAAAGACCTTAGGACCTAGAATGTCAGAGCTGGGAGGGACCTTAGTACAGGGAATTGCATTTAGAACAGAGAGAGGGCATAGAGAACAGGGTATTAGAGCTGGGACAGACCTTAGGACAAAAGACATCAGATTTGGGACAGATCTCAGACAAATAACGTCAGAGTTGGGAGGGACCTTGAAAAAGGGAATGTCAGAGCTAGTATAGACCATAGGACATAGAAGATCAGCGTTGGGAGGAAACTTAGAAAAGGTAATGTGAGAACAGAGAGGGGTCTTAGAACCCAGAATGTCAATTTGGGAGGGACCTTAGAACACATTGATGTTAGAGTTGGGAGGAAATTTAGAACAGAGAATATCAAATCTGAGAGGTAAATTAGAACATGGAATATCAGAGCTAGAGAGGACCTTAGAACATGTAATATAATTGTTTAAGGAACCTCAGAAAATATGATGTTGAAATTTGAAGAGTCCTTAGCATATGGAATGTCAGAGTTCTGAAGAAACTTTGTGGAGAAGAAAAGTTGTGGAGACACGTATCTATAAGGTGGAAATAATCAGTGCTTTGTCCAAGATGCTGACATCTGTGGAGCGCACTTCTTTTCCAAATAAGCATACTTCTTCCACCTAATGATTCAGAGACTGTCCTCTACCTTCTTTTACATTCTAGGATCCTTTTCAAATCTGGCATCCCACATTCGAGGTTAACTTTCATATCTGACAATCTATGGTATAAGTTCCTTCAAATGCTTACAGGCTATGTATTTCTCTGAACACCACCCCTGAGCAGATTGAGGGGAAATATGAGTGAGTAGTGAGCAGAAGAGTGGAGGAAGGGACCAAGTTCAGGAAGGAAGAACCTTTTTTCCTGGTATAACTGCACCTGCAGCAAGACTGCTTTCCTTAAAGGCTGTCTGCCAAGCTACACACTACCTCCCCCCATCTCCCTTCCTCCCCCTGATATCCTATGAATTTGCTTTATGGACTAGGTTTGCTGGTCAGGAGTCTTAACAGAAATAGAGAGAGACATCCCTAAGACAATTCATAACAAGTCCAGGACCCAGTGTAAGAACTAAGTGTAGACAAGTGGACAAGGGCACCACGTGTAAGTAGGTGTACCATGAGAAACCCTTGTGAATTTTTATGAATATGAACATGCTTAATGGCAGAAGATTTGGCTTACTGTGGCTAGTCCATAGGACTTTCCTTTCAGTTTTGGATACCACAGTTCAGGAAGGAAGATAACAAATCATAGTGTGTCCAAAAATGGATCACTAGGGTGTTGAGAGGACTTAGAGATCAGACAGCATGATTACTGGTTGGAGTACCTGGGAATGTTTAATCTGAATGAAAAAAGACTTAATAATGGGGATAGGGAATGGAATGGAGTACCTACTATGCGCCAGGCACTGTACTGTTTTATTTTTTGCAAATATCTCATTTGATGTTCACAATATCTCTGGGAGGTAGGTTTTATTATTTTCCCCCTTTTACAGTTGAATACACTGAGGCAAACAGAGGTTTAATGACTTGCCCAAAGTCACAGCTAGGAAGAGTCCGAGGCAGAATTTGAATTCATGTCTTCTTGACTCCATATGCAGCACTCTATCCAGTGTGCTACCTGTTGTCTCTAGTCTTCAAGTATTTGAGTTACTGTCATGTGAAAGAAGTATTCATTTGTTCTGTCTGGTCCCAGAGGGCAGACTGAAGAAGCAAAAGATGGAAGTTGCTGCAAGGGAAATTATCCAGAAATACTCCTTGACAATGAGAAGGGCTTCAAAGTGGAATGGGCTGCTTCTGTGGGGAGTGAGTCCTTCGTCACTGGAAGACTCCAAGTGGAAGGAAGAATGGGGAGGCACCTGGGGATACTGCAAAGTAGATTCCTATTTAGGCATGGGTTATGAGAAAATTTCAAAGCCTCAGGTGGGCAGTGATACAAAGCAAAGCAAATTACAATCCTTGTCCGGGATATACAAATCACAAGAGAATGTAAACTTTTCAATGGCAGAGGCTCATTATTCTTATCTTTGCATCTCCAGTGTCTAGAATCTAGTAGGTGGTTAAAACACATTTATGATATTTTCTTTCTGATCTCTTTTTTGCTGATCCGTGGATCCTTCTTCCTTTTTCAACCTTCCAGTGTGGGTTCTCTCTCTCACCCCAGCTTGAACCTACCTCTAAATCTGGTCTGAGGAAAAGCTCAGAGATTTACCTTTCTCCTCTCGAAAGGGAGACAACTGGAGTCACCTTGGACAGGTCACTCACTATTTCTACAGCTCAATTTTCTCATCTGTGAAACAAGCAAGTTAGAATGGATGACCTCCAAGGTTCTTTCCAGCTGGAGGCTTACAGGGCAAAACAATTAAAGAGAGGAATGGTGGAAAGAATGCATTGTTTCTGGAGTCTAGAGATGGGATCTGGGTTTAAATCCTATCCCTGACATTCACTACTTTGAGAGTTTGGGCAAATTTCTTCATCTCCCTGGGCCTCACACTCCTCCTCTGTAAAATGAAAGAATCAGGAAGAGGGTCTGGATAACCATTAAAGACTATTCCAGATCAAAAGTCATGAGCCAATGGATGTCAGCTCCTAGGAGAAAGGGTTCCTTTCCAAAGGGAAAAGCAGCAGAATGAGCTTGTATCTTTGGCCAAAGAGAAAAACACCAGCATGGTATGGAGCATCCAGATTCTCCCCCTCAGGGTTCTCTGCAAGCTGCCCTCCCCTACACACATCAAGATATACACAGATAAACATGTTCTGTAGACTTAGACCCACACATACAGCATCCTCCCTCCCTCATATAGCCATATGCGCTCTACCTGGAAATGTGAAGATAAATACACACAGTGTAGAAATGTACAGGGACACACGGTTCAGATACACCCAGCCAGGCCTTCCCTTCCCTTCCCCCTCTTCCCAGGCACCGATGATGGAAGAGAAAGCTCGGACCTTTCTCTCCTGTTCATGTGGAACCAGGGCCCCCTGCTGACAAGCAGCTCAGAACAGCAGCTCACAGGAGAAAGCTCGAGTGTCAAAAATCCTGGAGAATTTCATTTAATTTTGTTGTTGTTGTGGTGGTGTTGGTGTTGGTAGGGAGAGGACTCCAATCAAGCCAAGTCAATAAACATTAAGACCAGGCACCATACTATATGTTGGGCATACAAAGAAAAAGATTTCCTCAACTGGCTCCAAGTATTTAACTAGTCTTCTTCCTCATCCCTGGCCTTTATTATCTTCATATTAAAAGCAAATCTTCATGGATATTGGAATGCTTGTCCCCTGAACTCTAACCACAATGGGTTCTGTTCCCCAAATCCCCTAGATGCAGCATGGGAAGATGTCTAGACATCTTGTTCATGTTCATTCTTTTCAACCCTTTATTCACTTGGAATCATACAATGTTAGAACACAGGGCTTGAAAGAACTTTAGAGCAAAGAATGTCAGTTATGGGTGAAGCCTTAGAACAGAAAACAGTTGAGCTGGGAGGGATTTTAGAACATGGAATATCAAAGCTGGAAAGGGACTTAGTTGAGGGGCTTTAGAACACAATGGGGACATTGGATGAGCCTTAGAACCCAGAATGTCAGAGCTGGGAGGAACCTTAGAACCCAGAATGTCAGAGCTGGGAGAAACCTTAGAACCCAGAATGTCAGAGCTGGGAGAAACCTTAGAACCCAGAATGTCAGAGCCAGAGAAAGGAGTTTAGAACCCAGAATATCAGAACTGGGAGGGACCTTAGAACAAAGAATGCCAGAGCTGGGGAGCACTTAGTACACAGAGTACCAGAGTAGGGGGACGGCTTAGAATATAAGATGTCAGAGCTGGCAGGGACACTTAGAACCCCGAATGTTAGAGCTGGGAGAAATCTTAGAACCAGAATGTCAGATCTGGGAGGAACCTAAGAAGATCTTAGAACACAGAGTATTAGAATTGGGGAGAGGGAGGGCTTAGAATATGAGATGTCAGAGCTTAGTGGAATCTTAGAATCCAGAATGTCAGAACTCTGAAGGTCCTTGTATCAGAATGGAAAATGTTAGGGCAAACACTCTGGATCACTGAATGCTAGGACACAGATCACAAAAGTCTTCCCTGACCCCCAAAGCAGCTTTTTAGGCTTTCTCCATTTTCACATTTTTCTGAGCTTTCTCTCTTTGTGTCTTTCTCAGCCCTCTCTGCTCCCTACCTCATGATCCTCACAGGAGAATGCAAGCTCTTTGAGGGCGCTCTATTGCACTTTTGTCTTTGAATCCTGAGTCTCTGGCATGGTACTTTGCACTTGGTAGGTCCACAATTAATGTTAATAATTTGAATTGGAAGAAACTTTGGCGAAGAAACACATTGAATTTGAAAGGAGTCCCATCCTTACTGGACTTTATTGAGTCCATTCCTGTCTTTTTACAGAAAACTGAAACTCTGGGAAGTGATTTATCAAAGGTCACGTGCCTAGTAAGTTGCACAGATGGGAATTGATCTCTGGCTTCTTGACAGGAACGTAAGCAAAGGGATCTTATCAAAAGGAGGTGAAAAGAAGGGCACCAAAAGGAGACCCCAAACAGCCTACAACTCTCACTCATGGGGCGTTGTGGGTGGGGAATCCTATGAGGTCCCTTCCTTTCAAAGTCATCCTATTTCAAGCCCTTCTCTGCATTCAACTCAGAATTTCCAGAGGAGCTCATTTTATCCCTGAGTTCAGGGGCGATGGAAAGGCATAGGGGTCTGAAGGAAGATTAGAAGCATGTGTATTTGTGTGTGTGTGTGTGTGTGTGTGTGTGTGTGTTTATGTCTGTGTGTGTGTGTATTTAGAGGTAAATAACATAGAAGAAGCCACTTGTCGTAGGAAGGTGCCTATTTCCCTCTTTTAGGCTTTACTTTCTATCTATTGAGAATGACCTCAGTCTTCCAGAAATATCAGTCTGGAAGCCTCCACAAAGCTTATTTGGCTTTGAGTCTTGCTCCTAAGCAGGTCTCCTATGGATGGAGAGCTCCTGGTCCTCAAGACTTCTAAAGAAAGCTAGACTTTCACCCAATGAAATTTATCCCAGCAAGAAGAATATGCTAGATCCTTCTTTTCAAATGGCTTGTGTTCTGTGAAAGAAATCAAGGGAGAAGATGTATAATCAGAAATGGGACTTAGTTTTGCTTCTTAGTGTCTGGGTACAAGGAGGAGTCAGACAAGACGACTTCAGAGAAGATTTCTAGCTCTAAATCTGTAATTTTACATACTAGAGCATTTATATATGATGGTTTGGAAAGGAGAGATGGACAGATAAAAAGAGAGGGATGGAGAAAGGAAAGGAATGGAGGAGAGAAAGAAAGAATAAGGGAAAGAGGGAGGAGAGAGAGAAAAAAGAGAGGGAGGGAGAGAGAGAAGAAGGATAGAGGGAGAGGGAGGGAAGGAGAGAGAGAGGGAAGGAGAGGAGCAAGAATAGGAGAGAGGGAAGAAGAAAGAGGAGGAGGAGGAGGAGGAGGAGAAAGAAGAAGAAGAGGAAGAGGAAAAGGAGGAAGAAAAAGGAGGAGGAGGAGGAGGAAGAGGGGAGAAGGACAAGAAGAACTAGAAAAGAGAGAAAGACAGGAAGAAGGAGGGGAGAAAGACAGAGTTTCCTGTGGTCTATGCTAAACACTCTTAACTGGAACTTCTAATCTTTTTGAAGATGTATAGGATCATAGAAATATCAATATCAATAACAATAAATAATAGTACATAAATATTACTTTGATGTTTGCAAATACTTTTATATTTTATCCTCATGACAATGCTAAGAGGTAAGTCCTATTATCATCTCTATTTTACAGATGAAGAAAGTGAGGCAGACAGAGGTTAAGTGACTTCCCAGGGTCACACAGCGTCTGAGGCCAGAGAAAGGACGTTAGAGATCATTTCATCCAGCTACTCATTTCATAGATGCAGACTCAGTCTGAGAGATGCAAAGGGCCACCACTGAAGTGAGTGTAAGAGGTGGGATTGGAACCCCTCACTCCAAACCCAGCACTGCCTCTGACGATGCCACACTATTTCAGCAATGGCGAAAAGTGCCCAGCAAACTGCCTTCACGGGCTGCATGTCATCTGTAGAGAGTTTGCCATGAGTCTGTGGCTTAAAGGGGACTGAGCTTAGATCTGATTATTAGGAGGCTTTGAAAGCCCCTTTAATCAAGCCGTCGCTCTCTATCTCCATCCTCCACACCGTTCGCCGGTCCTCGTGGCATTTCACAGAGTCGCTGCTGAGCAAACTCCTGGGCCCTGAGTCCTGCCTCTGGAGAGGGCTCCAGCCCTGGCAAGCCAGAAGGAAACTTCCAGCTCATAGGCAGGACCAAAGGAGGACGGAGCCTGCAGGGTCTTTGGTGGGAGTGGTCGGGGCAGTATTTTAATACCTGCTTATTTAACCAGCTCCAATGGCCCATGGATTTTATTTTGCTTCAGGAGGTGCCATGTCCTCATCCTGGCTCCAGCTCCTGCCCAGGCCTGTCGGTAGATAAAGGGGATTTATAGGGACATTAAAAAAGCTCGAATGTGACTTTCAATAACTGGATGGGCCATTTTCTCCCAGTCACCCCAGCCATGGCAAAGTCAGAGTCTGTATGTCTACACACACGCATATACTATAGGAACCTATTTATAAATCTTGTGCCTCTATCAACCTCGCATAGATGTATAAACCTTAATGTAATATTTAGTTAGTATTTTATATATATTTAAATATGTATTTATATATTGTTGTTCAGTCCTTCCATCGTGTCTGACTCTTTGTGACCCCGTATGTGAACCATAGCACACCAACACTGTCCACGGGGTTTTCTTGACAAAGATACTGGGGTGGTTCACCATTTCCTTCTCTGGTGGATTAAGACAAAGGTTAAATGACTAGAATAGAGTCACACAGCTAGTAAGAGTTTAAGGCCAGATTTGACCTCAGATCTTCCTGACTCCAGGTCTGGTACACTATCCTCTTAGCCACCTAGTTTCCCCGCCTGTGTATATCTACATCCGTATCCATCTATGTGTGTGTGTGTGTGTGTAGTTATATATCTATATATACATGTAAATATATATAAAATTGAGACTCAATATATTGTGTACATATTTATAAACACATATGTTTGTACATATGTCTCCTGTGGTCTACCCTAAATGCATCATCTCTATGTATGTACATATATAATTGGAATCCATATATATAGAGAACTCTACAAAATTGTACACACACTCACAGACACAAGCTATATACTTGTTTTATTTCCACATTAGAATATAAGCTTCTCAAGGTCAAAGCCTGTTCCATTTGTTGGCCTCTGCATCCCCAGCATCTAGAACAATGTTTGGCAACTGCTTCTTTTTTAAAATTTATTTTTATTTTATTGATTAATTATGAAAAATTTCCCATGGTTCCATGATTCATGTTCTTTCCCTCCATTCCTCCCACCTCTCCTCCCATAGCCAATGTGCAATTCTACCGGGTTTTACATGTGTTATTGATCAAGATCTATTTCCATATTATTGATATTTGGCAACTTCTTTTTGATAAATGATTTGTTGATGGATTGAACCATCCCTAGATCTCTACAAATACCCAGAAAATTCTAATTTTTCATTTATTCAAACCCCAATCATCCTCCAAAGCCGAAAGACATTTCATACTTCTCTAGGATATTTTTCTTGATTTCTTGATTTCCCCTTCTTTGACTTCTCCAAGTCATTCATTCTTCTCTGGACTTCAGAGTTTCCAAGAGAACCACATCACCCAGGAAATCCACTTCTCCCTTGGACTCTCACACTGGAAGTACTCTCTGCCCTGTCTCTCAGATTGGTTGTCTCCTCTCAGAACCTCCATTTGGAGGATGCTTAGGTCAGCCATGTCTTCTGCAGGCTGTACTCCTGTCTCTCTGGATTTTCTCTACAAACCTTCTATGGCTCCCACATCCTCAGTTGAGGAGTAAACTTTTATTTCCTGGAGAAACTGTGAGTGTCCAGGTGATGTGAATTCCCTCTTCTCTCATTCCCTTTCTTTCTCAACCTCTTGCCATTATCTCCAACTCTCTTTCCCATCTTCCCCTTCTATGACAGATCTAAATCAAGGCCATGTCTATGCTTGATTCCATTCCTATTTTCTCCAGCAGATCACATCCTTCAGATCTTCAACCTCTCCCTCCCTGCCACATCTGAGGGTGGGTCTGGTGTTCATCCTTCTCTACCTCTCTGCAACTCTGAACATTGATAGCCACCTTCTTTCTATCCCTAACTTCTCTCTCTTCTCTGAGTTTTTCTGATGTGGCTCTCCTAGTTTTCCTCCTATGTGTCTGATTATTCCTTCTCAGTCTCTTTTGCAGGCTCCCCACCACTATCATTAAATAGTTTAAAGGTTTTGTCCTTTTGGCCTTTACTCTTTCTACATTTTCTTTCTTGGTAACCTCATAAGCTCCATTGGGTTAAATTGTCATTTCCTGGATAGATGACTCACACCTTTTTATTTACTGGGAAAACTGTGGGTGGCTGTGTGATGTGAGCTCAAGTCCTCAGCTCCCAAAATGAACATGTCCAAAACAGAACTCATTATCATTCACCAAAGCCCCCTCCTCTTCCAAACACACCCATTTTCTTTGTCTTTTAATTTTTAAACTCTTACCTTCCACCTTAGAATCAATATTGCATATTGGTTCAAAGGCAGAAGAGGGGTAAGGGCTAGGCAATGGGGGTTAAGTGACTAGCCCAGGGCCACATAGCTAGGACACATTTGAGGTCAGATTTGAACCCTTTCCTGGCTTTCAATTCACTGAGCCACTTAGCTGCCCCACCAAACATCCCCTTTTTCACAGAAAGTGCCATATTTTTCCAGTTCATGGTAGGGCACCTAGATGGTACAATGAATAGAGTACCAGGTCTAGAGTTAGGAGGATCTGAACTCAAATCCATCCCAGATACTTACTAACTGTGGGACCCTGGTCAAGTCACTTAATCCCATTTGCCTCGGTTTCCTCATCTGTCAAATGAGCTTAAGAAGGAAATGGTAAACCACTCCAGTATCTTTGCCAAGAAAAAAACCCCAGTGGGGGCCACAAAGAGTTAGACTTGATTGCTCAGACAAGTATCTTGGCTTTATCCTTGACACCTTATTGTCCTTCACTCTAGTATCTAACCAGGTGCCAATCCTTGCTATTCCTAGCTCCAAAATGTCTCTTGGACCTTGTCACCTCTCACCTGGATTATTGGGAGTCTCCTAACAGGTGTCCCTGCCTCAAGTCCCTTACTGCTCCACTCCACCTGTACATTGCCACCAGTCATTGTCCTAAATGCAGATCTGATCACTTAACCCCTCTAGCAGCTTCCCATTGCCTCTGGGATAAAGTATCAACTCTGCAGCTGGCCCTTCTCAAGCCCTCTGGCCCCAGCCTATTTCTCAGCCTCATCACTGGAAACTTGGGGACGCTATTCCCACTCTAACACTCTCCAATGCAGCCCAGCTGACCTTTCCTTTGTTCTTCACACAGACAAGCCATGTCCCATCTGGGTGCCTTTGCAATGGCCAGTTGACACATCAGGAATACAGTCCTCAATTCTGCTGTCCATAGAATCCTTCTCTTTCTCTAAGATGTAGCTTAAGCTCCATATTCTGCATGAGGTCTCTCCTGATCTCCCCAAATGCTAATGTTCTCCCTCCCAAACTATTCTCTTTATTTTTTTAAAAACGTTTAAGCTCTGTCTTAGAATGGATGCTAAGTATCAATTCCAAGGCAGTACCATAAGGGCTAGGTTATTGGGGTTAAGTGACTTGTCCAGGGTCACACAGCTAGGAAGCATTTTCTATATGTTTTCTATATTCTATATGTTTTCTATATAGCCACACAATGCTGTTTATTTATCTATGTGCACACTTGCTCCCATAGTACAATGTTAAGTTTTTTGTGCCTGGAGATTGTTTTATTCTTTGCACTTGTGTCGCTGATGCTGAGCCCACACTAAGTGTTTAATACATGTTTGCTAATGGATTCCCCCATGCCCAGAATTCTCTCTCTTCTAGTTGTTCCTCTTGGCTTCCTAGACTTCCTTCAAGTCCCAGGTAAAATCCCTCAAGATTTCGCCTTTCCCTTGTAATTCTAGTGCCTTCCTTTTGTTGATTTTCTCCAATTTACCCTATGTATTTCCTGTCTGTACCTAACTGTTTGCTTGTCGTCTCCCCCATTAGACCACGAGTCCTGGAGAATAGGGATGGATTTTTGCCTTTCTTTGAGTCTCTAGTACTAGAACATAGGAGGAATTTAGTAAATGTTTGTTGACTGACTTATTAGCACATCTTGCCTTGTAGGGAGAACTGGGGCGGCTAGGTGGCCCAGTGGATGCAGTGAGATGCCTGGTGTCAGGAAAACTTGAGTTCGAATACGACTTCAGACATTTCCTAACTGTGTGATCTTGGGCAGTCACTTAGCCTCTGTTTGCCTCCATTTCTTTTTCTTTAAAATGGGGAAAATGATAGCACCTATCTCCCAGGGTTGTTGTTAGGATCAGATGAGATTTAGCACAGTGCCTGGCACAGAGTAATCACTATATAAATACTAGCTATTATTATTAGGATTAGGTATTCTTTCATCTGGCATAAAAACAAATAGAAAAGGTCTGGTAAAAGTAACATCACAGGGAAGAGAGGTAGACCATTGGGTATAGCCGAACCAAGAGAAGGGGCAATTCCCCATCTAGGGCTCTGCTGGAATCCCAGAATCCAGCTGTTTGGGAGTCAGAAGGATCTTTGTTGTTGTGCTATGGTTTTTTAGTTGTGTCCAACTCTTCATAACCCCATTTGGGATTTTTTTGGGCAAAGATGTTGGAGTGGTTTGCCATTTCCTTCTCCAACTCATTTTAGAGATGAAGAAACTGAGGCAAACGGGATGAAGTGACTTGCCTAGGGTCACATAGCTAGTAATTATCTAAGGCCAGATTTGAACTCAGGAAGAGGAGTATTCTATCCACTGTACCATCTGGCTGTCTCATAAAGATCTTTAGAAGCCAACTAATCCAACCAATATCTACAAAGGAATGGGCAGACTTTAGCAGACCAGCAAAGGCATCATTTTGCTTCTACTTGAAGACCTTCAAGGACATCTTCGCCAGCACCTCCCAAAGTTATCCATTCCACTTTGAGAGAGGTTTAATGGTCAAGAAGGTCTTTGCTCATTTCCCCTATACCCAATTTAGTCTCTGCAACTTTTGCTCTGACCCATTCTTCTTAGTTCTTTCTGCTCTCTGGGCCAAACAGAACAGGACCAATTTATTTTATTTATTAAAAATTGTTTAACCCTCACCTTCTGTCTTGGAATTAATACTGTGTATTGGCTCCAAGGCAGAAGAGTGGTCAGGGCTAGGCAATGGGGGTTAAGTGACTTGCCCAGGGTCACCCAGCTAGGAAGTGCCTGAAGTCAGATTTGAACCCAGGACCTCTCATCTCTAGACCTGGCTCTCAATTCACTGAGCTACCCAGCTGCCCCCACAATTTAGCTTCCACATGGATTGCCCTTTGAAAGCTTGCAGACAGCTAACAAAGCCAGCCTCTTGAACCACTCAAACCTTCTCTTCCCTAGTTAAAACATCACCAGTTCCTTCAGTGGACCCTCTTAGGGTGGGAATTTAAAGATCTTCATCATAATGGTCTTCCTTCTTTGGATACTCTCCAGCTTGTGAACAGACCTCCTGTATTCAACCATGTTGTCTCCCTCTATAGAATGTAAGCTCCCTGTAGTCAGGGACTATTACATTTTTGGTTTCAGTGCCCAGCACAGTCCCTAACATTACAAACAGTATCAATGTATAAACATTTGTTGATTGACTAATTGATTACCTATTAAGCAAGTCAAGATCCTCTTTCCAGGCAGACTGTCAAGTCCTGGAGGGCAGAGTCTAAACCTCTTTCATCTCTGAAATGAGATGGAACCCTGAGCACAGGAGATGCTAAGTGTTTGATGAACTGTTTCCTTTGAATAGCCTCCCAGTGAGTTTCTGGAACAGCTGCTGACAATTGCTCATGTCCTCTTATGACTTGTAGGTCCTGTGACTGGAGTGATGGGGGCAGATGGTAGAGAGGAGGAGGAAGTAAACGATCTGGATCATTCTCTACCTGGAAAGTTAGTCTGAGAGCCAATACGAGTGAAATTACATTTCTATAGTACTTTAAGGTTTGCAAAATGCTTAGAAATATCATCTCGTTATCCCACACTAACCCTGGAAGGCAGGTGCTATCGTCCTTATTTTACAAATGAAGAAACTGAGGCAGGCAGCGCTTAAGTGACTTGCCTAGAATCACACAGCTGGTAAATATCTGAGGTCACATTTTGAACTCAGATCCTCCCGACTAGGCACTGTGATAGCTAGCTCCCTCCTTGCACAAGATTCCGGGGTGGCACTGACACAGTTCTACAGGTTGCTGGGTCCTGGGTGACGGAGGAGCCAATGAGTCAATTGTCACCGTCCCCTCCCTTCCCTTTTGCTCATGCCCTGCAGGGAACAAGAATGAATTTGCATTCGGTTTTGTTTTTCCATGCAGTTCTCTAAGTTAATCAGCATGTCTCTCAGAAGGACTGAGTTGGCAGCAGGCACGCTGGCCTGGGGGAGATGGACGGCACCCGGGCTCCCTCCCAGCTCTACGCGGAAGCTCATTTGAGCCGCCTAAGGATCTATCACCTTCAGAATAAGGAAAACAAGAGGCGCAGGGGCCGCGCGAACGATTACTCAAGGACTTCTCAAATGGGGTGGCTTACATTTCCATCCTGATTCATTGATAAATTCGTTTTGCTAATGCATTTGTTTCCAGGCCCCCTCCCCCTCACTCCTATTCTCACAGCATCCTTCTCCCCGTCTGCCTGGGTCTCTTAGGAAACTCGCAGCCCCATGGCAAGACAGCCTCTCAATCTCCGGCATATTCAGCCAGCTTTGCACCTGCAGAAAGATCACATTAGCCCAGCCTGAATTTTTATCTTCTCCTCCCATGAGTGTGCTAATATATCATCTGTCTCTTGTTTTGATGGATAAAGCTGTCCTGATCTGAAATGTTGCATCTCAACTCGCCATTGTGGAAAGCTTCCAGAAAGGCGAGGAAGGGAACAGGATGCTCAGCTCTCCTCCGCTGTTTTCCCTTGGGGACTCCCACGGCATCCTCCTGGGACAGGTGGAGCTGGGGATTGGGCCAATGGATGTTTCCCAGATTCGTTGCCTAGCTCAGAATGCTGCAAGTGAGAGAAAAAAGCCCTCTTTCCTAAACTAGACCCTCTTGTCTTCTAAAATACGCTCATTTCTACCCTTTGGATTTTTGCTTGTGGTGTTCCTTTTGCATTATTATCCATGCAACTATTACCCATCATTCGAGAGTGACTCCAAATTTCTTTCCTTCCTTCCTTCCTTCCTTCCTTCCTTCCTTCCTTCCTTCCTTCCTTCCTCTCATACTTCCATCTTCCTGTCTTCCTTCTTCACTCAACTACATTCCTTTGGATGGGACTCCATCATGCCCCACTAGAAATTCACCATCATACAAAATTGGATCAGCCTTGGTCCTCAAACCTCATTACCAGTATCTTCTGTAACTTCTCTCTCTCTCTGATTTGGAGGGCTGGAGGGCAGAGCAAAGAATTCCCTCTGAAGTCTCCATTTAAAGTGGGCTCCTAGGCCAGGCTTCAATTCATTCCCCACCCCCTACCAGCACCTCCTTTTCATCTTCTTTTTGTGAGTGATCTTTTCCTAGTAGGCTATAATCTCCTTGAGGTTAGGGATTGTGTTTATTTATTTATTTTTGTATTTGCACCCTTAGAGTTTATCATGGTGCCTGGCACATAGCAGGTACTTAGCAAATGTTTTTAGTTTAACCTCCTTCCTTCCTTCTGTATCCACACAGACATTTATTAAGTCCTTATGCATTAAGCAGTATAGTAGACTCTGAGGATACAAAACTGGAAAGCCTTTCTTGTTCACAAGAGTATAGGAAAACTCAGTTTGGGAAAGCTTTCCACCAAGAGCTAGGAGGCCAGTGCTGGGAAGTTTCTGAGGCTTACCAAGTGTCGCACAACCACTAAAAGCAGAAAGTGGAGCCACTTCTTTTGGACTCAAGCCTAATGCTCTGTTCACTATGTCACATTGTAGAGCAGAGTGAAAAGAATATTGGACTGGGGATTAAGAGTCAGGGGTGCTCAATGCTGCCTTCTTATTAATAGCATGTATCACCTCCCTCTTTCCAGGTCTCAGTTTTCTCATTTATGGAGTGTAAATGCTGTATTGGATAATTTCTAAGATCCTTCCAAGCTCTGACATTCTGGGTTCTAAGTGTCTTCCCAGCTCTGAAATTTTGGGTTCTAAGGTCCCTCCAGCTTTGAAATTCTGTGTTTTAAGGTATCTCCTTCTTCTGCCATTCTCTGTTCTAAGGTCTTTCCTAGCTCTGACATTTTACATTCTAAAGTTCTCTCCAGCTGTGTTCTAAAGACCTTTACAGCTCTTACCTTCTCTCTACTAGGTTAGGCCCTTTGGTTGTAATATCCTTTGTTCTAAGTGCTGGGGATTGATCAAGGGAGTCTCCTGAACAACTTAATAACCTTATACATGGAAAACCTTTGTTTGAAAGCAGCCCACTGGGGAGTGTGTGGACATTGCCATTGGAACTTTTTTGAAAGGCCTAAAAATATTGAATTAGGTCTCCATTACTTGACGTCATTCCCAAGGTGAATGGCAACCCCTTGACATGTCCTAGAAGATCAGTTTCACTAACTGGTGTTGCCATCAAGACATATTAACTGTTTAGAACTTTTGGGAGGATATATTTTTTTATGGTAAGAGCCCTGTCTTGTTGCCAGCTTATTAAAGGAAGGTGACAGAGTATATCTGGAGAGTACAAGAGGACACAGGATTCTGGGCCAAGTCTCCTCCAGATCCAATATTACAAAGCCTATTCCAGTTCTAGCATTTTATGCACTCTATGTCTGAGAATCTATGTTCTAAGGACTCTTCCAGTAATAATAGACAAGTAGGTAGGCCATTAGAAGATTCAGGGCCTGATGTCAAGAAGATCTGAGTTCAAATTCAGTCTTAGAGACATTAGCTGTGTGGCTCTGGGCAAGTCACTTAACCACCACCAGTCTCAGTTTCCTCATCTATAAAATGAGAATAATAATAGCACCTATCTCTCAGGATTATTGTGAGGCTCAGATTAGATTATGTACATGCTCACTGTTCTCTTATTATCTTATACAATTTCTGTTGCATCTTTTTGTGATTATAATTTTGTTTTTTTGTCTGTTACATCTTAATGAACCTTATTTTTGTTCCTACTCTTTCCCCCAAATAGAGTTTAAGTTCCTTTATGAAAGATACCAAGTCTCATCTTTCTCCTGTGTCCTAATCAAAGCATCACTGAGGCTCAATGTTTTTTAAATCTTTATCTTTTTTTTCTTAGAACTGATACTAAGCATCAGTTTCCAGGCAAAAGTGTTGTAAGAGCTAGACAATGGGGATTAAGTGACTTGCCCAGGGTCTCACCGGGAGGAAGTGCCTGAGGTCAGATTTGAATCCAGGCTTGGCTCTCTATTCACTGAGCCAGCCAGATCTGCTACTTCTAAGGCCATGACTAAGAATTCCTTTCCTCCCTCCTCCTATTAAATTATAGCTATATAATTTACTTAGTCATTTCTCTTTGAGCTTCAGTTACTTCATCTGTAAAATGGAAATGATATCTGCTTGAGATTCCTCAAGGGCTATTCTGCAAAACCAGTGATAGAATGAAAATGCATTGATGAGGTATTTACTATGTGCCAGGCATTGTGCTGGGGATACCAATGGAAAAGGCAGGAGAGTCCTTTGGAAGCCTCCATCCTGATTGGAGAAGAATATATACACATACTTTCCCATATATATGTGTATACACACTCACACGGATATAAGCATGTATTAGAAGTGGTGGTCAGGGAGGAGTGTTTTGGTCTGGAAATGTGTGTGAATATGCTTTTAACCATAAAGCTCTAAGCAAATGGAGCAATGGCTATTACCGTAGGTGCTCAGGAAAGACATAATGCATTGGAATGAAAGAACCCATCATTGTTTCATGCTCTGTTGAAAGCTTGTTCAATTTGCCACTGTGAGATTAACACATGAGATATACCCTGGATAAAGGGAGGAATACTCTACATCCTCCCCTCAACCCCATCATACTCCACAGACCCATTGTGTTGTCCTTGGATGTTCTCCAACGCTTTTTTCCATTGTGGCTAAGGTTCTGTTTATATGGTGGTCCTCCATCCATTCCTAAGGCTCTTTATCGAATGACCTCACTTCTTGCCCCACAACAGAGCTATGATTGCTTAACCCCTACCCAATGTTTCAGTCATAGGGAACAGTCTAATGCCCAGAAGGGGAAAATATAGAAGGGCTCATAAATCTACAAGCCAACGGGGGCAGCTAGGTTACATAGTTACATAGACTCATCTTCCTGAGTTCAAATCTGACTTCAGACGCTAACTGTGATCCTGAGCAAGTCACATCACCCCGTTTATTATAAAAAATAAAAGTAGTATATAATAATAAATTTAAAAATATTACGGTTTTGTAAGATTTATTAGTAATCACTAAAAAGTAAAGCCACGTGCCATGCTAGCTTAGGCTGTTCAAACAGCCCGCCGATCCCTGCTCCACCATGCTGTCATAGGAAGGAAAGAGGATTAGCCATGCTAGACCCTTCAATTTTATCTCCCTGTCTATGTCAGTGTGTAAGGACAGGAAGTCAGTGGGCTTATGGGAAATGTAGTTCAAAGACCCCAAAATTTCCAATAATACATTATCTAAGTTTCCTTATCTGTAAGATGAGCTGGAAAAGGAAATGGCAAGCCATTCCAGTGTCTTTGCCAAGAAAACCCCAAATGGGTCACAAAGAGTTGGACATGATTGAAAAATAACTGAACCACAAGACCAACGTCGATCCGACGTTTGCTGACTTGACAGCCAGATAGCCTTGTCTCTGATCCCACCCTGATCATAGATGCAGGTTCTAGTAATTAGATCAAATATCTGAGGAATTTGAGCTGGAAGGAAACTTTAGAGATGGTGGAATCCAAGACCCTTCTCATTTTGCCAATAAGGAACCTGAAATACCAAGAGGTTAAATAAGTGTCCCAAGGTCATACAGATAGAAACCCTGGGGTTGGATTTGAAACTTGCCTTTCTTGCTTCTAAATTCAGCACTCTTTCATTTATTCTATGCCACTCTTGTCTTGTTCTAGGAGCAAAGTATTGTGGCTAAATTCTAACAACTGAGTCCCTGTCTTATCTCCTGTGCTTCAGTCATGGTATCATAAAATGTTCAGAGATGAAAGAAACGTCAAAAGCATTTAGACCAATTTCCCTCATTTCACAAGGGAGAAAATGTAAGCTCAAGAAAAAGAAAAATTGTCTATGAAATCCATTCCTGCCTTGGTTCCCTTTCAGCTACAATTGAACCTCTTCCTCAAATCCTTAGGGACAGGTGTCCTATCACTAAATACCAGTTCTTGGGTCCCTGCTAAATGTCCTGAGACTGCTTTGATGCCAGCTTCCTAGATTTCTATCTACGAACTCCTTCTGGAATTACCAAAAAACTATGTATGCTCTTGTCTTCCTATATGTTCATACAAAAAAACTACATTAAGATATTAATAGCTAATAAGAATAATAATAGCAAATATTTATTTAGAGTTTTAAAGTTTGCAAAGTGCATTATATATTTTATCTTGTTCAATGCTCATAACAACTCTGTGAGGTAGGTGCTATTACTATTCTTATTTTACAGATGAAGAATCTGAGGCATAAAGCTGTAAAGCAACTTTCTCAGGGTCACACATGTAGTAATATCTGAGACAAGTTCAAACTCAGGACTTCCTGATTTCAACTCCAGTACTTTTAATCATCATGCCAACCAAGCTGCCAAGAAGCATCATATTGGGGTAGGTAGGCAACTCAGAGGATAGACAGCCAGGTCTGGAGATGGGAGGTCCTGGGTTCAAATGTGACCTCAGATTCTTCCTAGGCATGTGACCCTGGGTAAATCCCTTAACCCCAATTGCCTAGCCCTTACCACTCTTCTGCCTTGAAACCAGTACTTAGTATCAGTTTTAAGATGGAGGGTAAGGGTTTAAAAAAAAAAAAAAAAAAGAAGAAGCATCATGTCCAGACTGAAGGAAATTGTGATAGTTCTGCTCTCCTTTACCATGGTCAGACTACATCTAAAGTATGTATAGAGTTCTATCCTGTCAATTAGAAAGACTACTGATAAATAGTGTGGAGGAGGTGATAAGGATGATGAAGTGTCTGATTACAAAGTGTTCTCAAGGGCTTTTACAATTATGGGAAAAGGAGAGAATAATAAAAGGCTTAATATTTTGGAATGGCTATCACTTGGAAGAGGTATTAGATTTTTTCTGCTTGGACCCAGAAGAAAGAACTAGAAGAAATGGATGGAAGCTGGAGTGACAGATCCTGATTCAATGTCAGGAAACACTTCCTTACAAGAAAAGCTCCCTACAAAGTAGAATGAAATGCCTAGTAAAGAATGGGGCAGAAGAGCTTGCCCAAGATACATAGGGAGGTAGAAAGAGAATACCCAAATGCCCTTGATGACATCTATTTACCAGTCCCAGATAGGTCGCATAAAGTGGTATTGAGAGAACTGGCAGATGTTATTGCCAAGCCAGTATCAGTATCCTTTGATAGGTCACGGGAAAATGGAGGTCATGTATTGTAGCTTTTTTATATAACATCTGCAAATTAGATGTCATTGAACTTGACTTCAACTCTTGGTCAAATTCTGAAGTGCATTACATCTAGAAGAAAAAGAGATGATTGCAAGGAACTAGCATGGCATCATCTGTAACAGGTATTATCAAATCACCCTGATTTTCCTCTTTTTTTCTAAATTTAATTTTTAAGTTTTATATTAAAAATTTTTTCCATGTTTACATGATTTGTTTTCTTCCCCTCTTCTCTTTCCTCCTCCCTCCTGGATCCAATAATCCCTTCCACTGGGTCATAAAAGTGTTATCACATACCTATTTCCATATTGTTCATTTTTGCAATAAAGCAATCTTTTAAAACCAAAACCCCAAATCATATACCCATATAAACAAATGTTAAGACGTATATGTTTTTCTTCTGTGTTTCTACTCCCGCTGTTTTTTTCTCTTGATACGGATAGCATTGTTTCTCATAAATTCCCTGAGATTATTTTGTAGTAGCAAAGTCCATTACATTGGATTGTTCTGCAGTGTTTTACTTTTTGTGTACAATGTTCTCTTGGTTCTGCTCATTTCACCCTGCTTCAATTTCTGGAAGTTCTCCCAATTCACATAGAAATCCTCCAGATCATCATCCCTTACCATCACCATCGTATATACCACAATTTGTTTAGTCATTCACCAGTCAAGGGATATTCCCTCATTTTCCAATTTTTTGCCACCACAAAGAGCACAGCTATGCATATTTTCATATAAGACTTTTCTCCTTTGACAAGATTGCTAGACTGGAAGATCAAGGGAGCTCCAGATAGCTTGTTTACTGGTCTTTTACCAAAGCATTTGACAAAGTATTTCATGTTATTCATATGAAACAGGGAGAGAGATGTGGACTAGCTGATAGGAGAGTGAGATGGATTAGAACTGGTTCAATGTCCGGATCCTAAAATATAGTTATTAATGACAATACCAGCTTGGAAAAGAGGTCTTTATTGAAGTGTCCTGATAATCGGCTCTTGGCCCTATGATATTTTCTTAATGATTTAGATAAAGGAATAGATAATATGTCTGTAAATTCTGAAGATGAATCAGAGCTTAAGGGAATAAATGGTCAATCCATTGGAAAACAAAATTAGGATCCATAAAGTCCTTAACAAACAAGACTATTGGTTGGTTTTAATAAGATAAAATTTAATAGGGATCAATGGCAAGATCCCACACTTGGGTTCAAAAAATCAATTTGACAAGAAGAAGGTGGAGGCGTAGGACTGTACTGTACTTTGCCAGATAATTATCTGTGGGTTTTAATGGACCATAAACTCACTATGAGTCCATTTTATATTGTGGCAGAAAAACAGCTAATGGAATCTTAGGCTGCATTAAGGGAGGCAATATATTCTAAAAAGAGAGTGGTGATAGTCTCTCTGCACTCTGCCCTGGTTAGAACATATCTATCTGGAGTGCTGCATTCAGTTCTGGATATAATATTTTAGGAAGTGTGACAGTAAGCTGGAGAGCACCCAGGGAAGGAGGACCAGGATGGTAAAGGGATTTAAGGTCCTGTTACAGGAGGAACTAGGAATATTTAGCCTGGAAAGAGAAGATCGAGGTGAGGCATGGTGTTTGACTTCAAATACTTGATGGAATGCTATGTGGAAGAGGAATCAAGGCTGTTCTGCTTGACGTCAGAGGTTAGAACCAGGAACAATGAGTAGAAGTCAGAGGGAAGCAGATAAAGACATCAAGTAAAGGAAATAATCAGACACAGCAAAGCATAAAAAGTTTCCTATCAATTAGTAGTGACCCAAAGTGCAATAGACTGTATTAGGAGGTTGAGAGTTACACTTACTAGACTCTTCCAGCAAAGACTGGATAAATGCTCATTAGGGCCGATGATATGGAGGGCAGAAGACAGAGTTCTAAACCTGATGTCAGAAAGGTGGGTGCGTGTTCAAATTCAGCCTTAGATAATCACTAGCTACATCACTTAAGATCTTTAAGCTTCCTACTTTATAGATGAGGTAGTGAGACTAGATTATCTCTAATATCCTATTCAGCTTTGTCTATGAATTTAGAATCCTCTGTTGACAATTTTAATAGTAATTAGTTTCTCGTAGGGACTCCTGAGCAACCTGCTTTGGCTGCTAACTCCTCAACTCTTATACACTTCAGTTATGCTCCAACAGCCTTGTCAGTTGCATATATAATACCTAGAAAAAAGGGTTTCTGTACACACACACACACATACACACACACACATGCATTCTCTTTTTCTACCTCTCCCCAGCCATTAGCCTGATTCTTAGCATTGATATTAAAGAGGTCCTCAAGGAGTATATCCAGTGTCTAGCGTACGCCCCAGAAGCATCCTTCTGATATCCCCGAAATATGGTGCAAATCTCTTTTCTTCTTTATTAGATCCCACCTCTAATACCTAAGTGAGGAGGTGACTCTAAGACCTCGAAGATGGCTTTGTAGAAGAACACAAGATCCAGAAGGTCCTGCCAAACTACGAAGGCTTCAAGCAAAAGAACTGTAATGATTGTGGGGTGGCTGGAGTCCTGCTATTGGGACCTGATCCCTTGTTCTCATACTTTCAGCTGGCCCATGCCCCATGGGAGGTGGGGTTGAAGATTATCCTCAGGAGAAGGTACTGGCAAGGTTATGGGTCTGCAGAAGTCAGAGGAGGAGGGATATTGGATAGGTTCTTCCCCTGACTACTCTACCTGTGCTCAGGGACTATTTCTTCTGAGGTCTGATTGCCTTCCTCCCAGCAGAGACTTCATCCTCCACCTTCTCTCTCCCTTCCCCTGATCTGAATTTGCCACAGAAATGATAATTCATAATTTTAACTGGCTTTAAACCAATGAAGGACTGTGTATTTGTTGTCTGATGATCAAACTAGCTAAGTAGGGAGACGCTCAGGGATGGCACTTTTGAGTATGACTATGGCATGAAAATTACAGCTTGACAGTGTGGAATCTGTTGGTTCAGAAGACAGAGCTGGGGAAGCAAAAATAAAAAGGTTCTTGGTATACAATTAAGGGTCTATGCCAGGGGTCGGCATTGTATGGCTCTCAAGCCATATTTGGCTCTTTTGAGAGCCAGATATGGTTCTTTCTGCAGGAGCCATAAAGTCCATTTTTTTTCAGGCACTGTTACAGGAGCGGCACTGTGAGCACTGTACGGCTCTCACGAAATTACATTTTAAAAAATGTGGCGTTTATGGCTCTCACAGCCAAAAAGGTTGCCGACCCCTGGTCTATGCGATAACTTTGAGGAAGAATACTACTAGCTATGTGGATAAGAAAATGTTTCCTATAAGAGGTGACACAAGGGCTGAGCGTTGAAGAAAACTGAAGATTCTAAGAAGCAGGGGTGAGAAGGGAAGATGTTTCAGGTATGGGGGGAGTTTGGGCAAAGGTCCAAAGGAAATAGTTAGGACACTGAGTTCCATGACCAGCAACCAGATTGCTCTCTAGAGAAATGTACCATCAATAATCCAAGAATTAGCAAATCACTTTACTCTTTCCTCATTTTCCTTCCACCAGGCTCTAGTCTAGTGGATCATCTCAGACAGCTTGCCTGTATACTCATCTTCTCCCACCTAGATTATAGCAACAACTTTTGAACTAGTCTCTCAGCTTCCAGTCTTTTCTCTCTCTGACCCATCGAACTTGGGGACACTAACCCAGAAGGATAAAGTAGATTCTAAAATGGCAAACCTGGAAGGGAGATTAGATCATCTTATCCAACTCCCTTACTTTACAGAAAAGGAAATTAGGACACAGAAGAAGAAAGAAACTTGTCCAACATCACATAACTTTTTAGCAAGGGAATTTAGAGTGGAACTCAGACCAGTGTTCCTCCCTCCTGTCTGTGTTGCCCCCATGATACAACATGCCTTTGGTTCCCCTAAACAAATCTCTGTGTATAATATACCATGAGAATAAGAACTTTTAAGGTTTGGGGTTCTAAGAACCATAGATAAACTCCCTAAGAGAGAAGGTTGCTTAGTGATTTAGGCAAGGATCAGACATGGGGCGCTGAAGCCCTTGAAGTATAGGTATGCAACTCTGGGATGGATTTTCGGAGATATGAGGGATATAATTCTCAAGCAGTGGCATAAGAATCCATCACACGCAGAGCTTCCTCTGATCTTTCAGTTCCTTTATGGAGATGAGCTCAGGAAGATGTCAGGGGGAAGTACAAAACTAAGGGTTTGATCAAGTCTGAAAGGGAAAGTAGAGGGTGAGAGTCCTTCCTCTCAGAGGATCCCTTATCCAGAGACCTGGTCCTCTTCCTTGAGTGGGAAGCTCCTCATTCACTGCAAGTCCACAGACAGCCTAACTCCACTGCTAACCTCCCATCCTTGGCCAACTTGGACCTTCCACTGAGAAAGGGCTTCTTTGTCGATGGGTGCCTTTGCCCTTCACCTCTCCTACGTCGGTCCTTCTCTAGGGGCCAGCCTTTCCTCCTGTAAGGGTCTGGGCTTGTCCTTTAGGGTTCTTCTCACCTCCCAAGCCCAAGTCCCACAAACCCACTTAGCTCGGGGAGCTGCCGAGGTCTTCTCCAGCAGATAACCGCGTGTGGCTGCCTGCCCAGCCTCCACAAAAGGCAGATTCTGTCAAGCCAACGGAAACGCTGCCTTCCATTAGGGGGACTACAAAGCGGAACATTTTAAAGTTAATTGGTTTTGCAATTAAAAGATGCAGGGAACATGCGATGCAATTAATTTTACATAAACTTGGTCAGGAATGAAATGTACCAGCACTTGGTTCCTTCCTTAAATGAAGCATATGTTTATTTCCAAACGGGGTGGCTTCTTTGCATATCAACACAGGAGCTCTGCAGACATTCCTGCTCAGCACAGCTTGCCTAAAACAATTCCTCATCATTATCTCTTTGTATGGATTCTTGTAGGATGCGGAGAATCATTGCCCTGGAAGAACTTGGTCTAGCTCCTCTCTTCAGGAAGGTGATGTATAATTACCTTCATTTTGCAGATGAGCAACTCAGCCCTTAGGGTTAAGTGACTTCACCAAGGTCACACAGCTAGTAAATGAGAGGGGAGCCATCAGCACCTCCATCTCTTCCCTCTGGGTCCTGCGTTCTTTCATTGCATCAGTACGTTGTCAGTTCTTCACCCCATCTTCAGGCTCCACACCTTTGCACCGATTCTCCCCCAGGCTTAGAAGGCTCTGACCCCCTCATATGTGCCTTTTAGTTGCTCTGACTTCCTTCAAGACCCAGCTCAAAGCCCACCTTCTGCAGGAGCCTTTTATTAACCCCCTAATTGTCGATATTGTCCCCTTTCAGATTACGTACTCTGAAAGGGAATTCAGTGTACACTTCGTATTTATCTTATACGTACCTAGTTTTTTAACATGTGTTTTTCCTTAGAATAGGAGTTACTTGAGAGGAGGGACTTTGGTTTTGCCTTTTTTGGGGTATCTCTGACCCTTGGCACAGTGCCTGGCATACAGCATGTGCTTAATTGATGGTAGATGAAGATAAAGAAGAAGATGATGATGGAGTAAATTCCTCGAGGACGGTCATCACTAAGTACAGTCCCTGCCATGTTCAGGTGTATCAGGTGTACAGAGAGGACCAGCACTCCTGGTATGAGGGCTTTCTGAGCCCCTTTCAGGGTTGCTCATCCACCTTTGGGGTCTACCTTTCATTTGGTTCTCACTTGTGGCTCCAAGAAGCAGTGGCGCCCAGTGGCCACATTCCAGTGAATCTGCCTTGGCAGATAGACTAAACGAGATTGAAGGTACTGTTGGGCCACAAATCCATCAGTGAATTGGGGGAGATGTCTACCTCAAGCATATAAAGACCTTCCCCTGGCAGAGTGGGCAGATGAAAGGAATTTGTTCCAATGGCCATGAAAGCAGTAGAAGCAATGGAGCACTTAAAGCCTGGTCAGACTATAAAATTGCTAAAGTAGTCTATGGCATCCTTGACTCTGATGATTCCTAGAAGAAAAAGTGAGGTTGATGACATTGTGCAACTCTGCCTCACTTAAATCCAATTTACCCACAAGTCTTCCCATGATGTCATTGGTCCTCTTTGAAAATGAAGGCAGAACAACAACCTGGCAGGTAGTAGGCACTTAATAAATGTTTATTGTTGATTGATTGACTAAAATTTTTTTTAAAAAATGAGGAATTGAAGGAGAGGAGAATATTTAATTTGGAGAAAAGAACATTTAAGAGAGATGCAGAATTTTATCATTAGGAGAGACCTCAGTGAACATATAGTCCAACTCATACCCAATACAACATGTCCAACAAATGGCCATGCAACCTCTACTTGAAGACATCCAGTGGTGGAGAACCTACTACCATTCAACTTTTGGATCACTCTAATCATTGGGCAGTTTTATTTTTTTCATCTTGGGGCTAAAATTGCTTCTTAGTAACTTCATTCCATAATTCCTCCTTCTTTCCTCTGGGACCAAACAGAACAAGCCTAATAGTACTTTTCCCAAACGATGTCCTTTAACATTTGATGATAGCTGTCATTTCCCCTAAAAATGTTCCCTTTTCCAGGCCAAACATCTCTTATTTCTCCCTTTAGTACCTATGTGGCCAAGGTCAAGATAGTTGTATTCAAGTATTTGAAGTTGTGTCATGTGAAAAAGGTTTTGTTTGGCTTTAGAATAAGGAGATATTGGTTGAAGATATGGGGGAGTTGATTTTTGCATCCCCAGAAGAAATGTTCTTTGCCGTGGATAAAGAACTTGACTTGGATTAAGGAAGAACTGGGTTCCAATCCCACCTCTGAAACATAATAATCCTATAACCCTGGCTAAGTCAACATGTGTGCCCCAAGCAACTCCCAGGACTTCTCTTTTGGGAAAGATCAATAGAATCAAAGATCCTGGGTTCAAATCCTGCCTTTGGCATTTACCACCGACATGCACTGGGATATAAAGAAAGGTAAATAATCTCTGTGCTCTCAAGGAGCTCACATTTTAATAGAGGAGAAAATAGACATTCAAGAAAAATGCAGCGTAAATATGAAGTGATCCCTTAAGAAAGGTACTAAAGCTAGTGGAACCAAGAAACACCTCCTTTTTAGGATTTGGACTGCTTTAATGGAAGCTGAGAGATGGAGGTGAGGAGGGAGAGAGTTTTAAGTTTGGAAGATAATCAGGGCAAAGGCATAGCATGTAGATGTCTTCTCTGAAGAACACCCAGAAAGTCAGTGTCATTGGAGAAAAGGGTGTAAGGAAGGCAGCAAAGTGTCAATGATCAGAGAGGTAGGAAGGGGCCAGTTTGGGAAGGGCTTTAGAAATCAAACCGAGGACACTTGTACATTGTACCACTCCTCATATGACATGGCTTTTAGTCCCATATCTATGCTGTTAGTGTCCTCTTTCTATTGATTACTTCCTACTTATCCTATCTATAGCTTGTTCATAAAGTTATTTACACGTTGCCTCCCCCAGTAGATTGTTTATTTTTAACCCTTACCTTCTGTCTTTTTTAAATCCTTAAAAATAAAAAAAAATTAAATTTAAAAAGTTTCCAACCTAGAATCAATACTGTGTATTGGTTCCAAGACAGAAGAGTCTTGCTAGGCAATTGGGGTTAAGTGACTTGCTCAGGGTCACACAACTAGAAAGTGTCTGAAATCAGTTTTGAACTCAGGTCCTCCAGATTCCAATCCTGGTGCTCTATTCACTGTGTTACCTAAATGACCCTCCCCCCATTAGAGTGTAAGCTTGTCGAGGGCAGGGATTATCTTTTACCTTTTTTTGTATCCATAGAATTTAGTCGAATCGATGACACATGAAGGAACCAGTGGAAATGCACATCATCTACCGAGGGTTGGAAGGGTGGGGGGAGAGAGAGCAAGAACATGAATCATGTAACCATGGAAAAAATTGTTCTAAAAAATAAAAATTAATGTAGTGCAGGGATTTCCCAGATCTTCAACTTAAAACAAAAAAAGAATTTAGTCCAGTGCCTGGCACAGTAGGTGCTTAGTTGATTTCTATTGACCAACTGACTCCTCTAGATATGCTCTAATTTGACAGTTTCTTTAAATTCTGCTGCCTCAAACTGAACCCAATATTTCTGGCAGCAAACAAAAGATGATCTTCTCTGTCCTTCTGGATACTAGACTTTTGTTCATCCTGCTCAAGGTCACGTGAGCTTTCCAGTTGTCCTCTCACATTGTCACCTGAAGTCCCTAAATCCCTAAGGTTTTTTTTTATTCTCTCTCTCTCTCTCTCATGAACTGTATCTAATCATATTCCAAACCATTTCTAGGTGGTTCTCTGGGGACTGACTCCAGAGGTAGTTTATGAGGAAGCCAGGGATATCCATCACATTGTTTTAGAGGCGTACTTCATTGATTTAGTCGTTCTTTCAATAATGTTTTATTGAATGCCTATGATGTGCCAGACACCATGCTAGGCACTGCATATCCAAAGACAAAAACTATGTAATCCTTGACCTCAAGGAGCTTGCATTTGATCTGGGCAAATACAATGTCCCCACACAGAGTATCCCAAATTTTTTTTATGCTTTACTCACTTAAAACTGCCCTTTTTGGGTACTTTATGTATACATACAAAAAAAATAGAGAAAGCATGTATGGATTAATTTGGGTATACTGGGAAGCACTAATAGCTGAAGGAAGAGAGAAGTCCAGTCTTCTATGAGAAATGGCACCTCTAATAAAACAATCTACAAAAACTGGAGTTGAAGATGGCAGATCATGCTGCTTATGATGACCTTTGAAGGAACCTAAGCTGTGTGACAAGTCCCTTAACCCTGTTTGCCTCAGTTTCCTAATCTTTAAAATGAACTAGAGAAGGAAACGGCAAACCACTCCACTAGCTTTGCCAAGAAAATCCTTAATGGGATCATGAAGAGTTGGATGCAATTGAACAAATAGTTAAGTTTTGTTCCCCTGTTGTTGACTATTCTCCTGGATGCTGTTACCTGACCTGCCAATGCTTCCTAAGGCCCCTGGGACTTTGCCACCCACCATGATGCTTGGGATTTCTGAGCCTTTCCATCTCTCTTGTGAATGCACCCACCTATATTATATGAATTATTTCCCCCAATTAATGTTTGGACTTCCTTGAGAGAAAAGACTGTCTTTCTTTTCTGTTTGCATCCTCAAGACTAATCACTCAAATCTTTTTTATCTATCCACTTGTTCAGCAGCCAAAATGATGATTTTTATGGTAAAACTCCCAAATAAATATATCTGCTTTTTTCAATGAACAGAATTCAAATTAATCTCATCAAAAGCAAGACTAAACTGAGAAATTCAGGCAGTAGAGCCACTGATTACTTAGTACAGAAGGTGAAAATGACATCAAGTTTGATTTTGCACTTCCCCCCCCCCCAAGTTGAATCTAATTATGGGCATGATCTGCCATCTTCACCTCCAGTTTTTATAGATTGTTTTACTAGAGATGTAAGGCAAAAGGGTGTGACAATTTTTAAGGAGATGACTTACTACATAAAGTCTGAAACTCATTGCCCTAAAGTATATAATTCATTTTTCCCTAAAGAGATTTAGGGTCAAGAGAAGTCTTTATGGAAGGCAGAGTCCAGGAATGTTCCTAAAATGAATGGATCCTTGGGATATCTCTAGCAGAAAAGGAATACTACTCCAATCTTGGGAAGACAATAGAGCCCAGGTATAGATCTGGAGGTTATGAGTAGTGGGGCCAAACCTATGAAATGTGGGTCTTGTGGATTTTCCCTAGAGAGGTATGAAGTCCAGAGATGTTTCTCTCTGGGGGTTAGACTCAAAGATGTCTCCAGGTTCCTAAAGAAATCTTTAGGTCATGTTGCTCAAATATTCTAAGGGGCAGGGATTCAAGGGACCACTTCTAGATTCTAGGAGTTCCCCTGCTCATGAAGAGCAGTATAGCAGGCATCATAAGTTTATAAAAAGGACATTAGAGTTCATCTAATCCAATGCCTTCATTTACACATTTAATGAGCATGTATTAAGCACTTTCCATGTGTCAGAGCATTGTCCTAGGTGCAGAAGGGAAATAGAAAGCTGAGAGAAGATAGGATTCCTGACCTCCTGGAACTGCTGGTCCAGTGCAGGGGTTCCCAAACTTTTTTGGCCTACAACCCCCTTTCCAGAAAAAATATTACCCCTGTCACATACTATCACTGCCCCTTTACAGTTATTCACCGCCCCCAAATGCACCTGTGGCCATCACCGCTTCTCCTGGATCTCTGCAGCACCCACCAGGGGGCGGTGGTGCCCACTTTGGGAATCACTGGTAGTGGCATAATAAGGCTTAAACACAGATAAATGCAGTATAATACAAAATATGACAGGATCAGTTCATTAAAGATGAATCAAGGAGAGTTCTATATGAGATGGGAGTGGAGAGGGAGGCTGTCTCTATCCTGGTTGATCAAGTTGAGATTCCTGGAGGAAAGGTTAGGTTAGACATTAAAAGACTGGTAGGTCATCAGGAGATGAAGGGAAGAAAGCAGGCAATGGTAGAACCAAAGGCATACAAATGGCAGAGCACAGTGACCATTTTAGAGGACAAAGAGTTTAGCTAGAGCAGACTTCACATGGAGAAAAGAAAGATGTGGTAAAACTGGATGGGTAGGGTAGTTTTAGATGATGGAGAGCCTCAAATGCTAGCCAAAGGAATCTGAGTTTTACATATGAGCCAACAGGGAAGCACCAGAGGCTTTTGAATAGAGTGATTTGACCAGTAATGTGCAAAAGGTAGATTATTATAATAGATGACATCTCCTGCTTGGGGCATGGAACTTTCTAAAAAGAGGGTGGGGGAGGGAAAAGAGAGAAGAAGATGCCAGTGAGCCTTACACACAGAAAACATGGACATTTTGTTAAATTCCAATAGGGCATGGAAAGAGCCCTCTAAGGTAGAAAGTCAAGGTAGGGGTTGCAACATGTTGAGGTGAGGTAGCTATAGAAAGGAAGACCTGAGATGAAAACTGGCCTAAGCTCATCTTCTCTTTGCTGTTTATGTCCAGATCTGAGATTACTTCTTCCTGGGAGAAGGATAAGAGAGGTCATTTTTCCTCTGCAGGCAAGAAACTCATTGGCCAGAGCAGAGAAGCCATGGTAGAATAGGAAAAGTGTGGTCTAGGGCTCAGGACACTTGGTTGTGGCCTTAGTCAGGAGCAAGAACATCAGCTATTTCTCTGACCAGAGCTTCCGTGTGATGTGATTGCACTGTAAGAAATGAGGGATATGATGGGTATAGAGAAACCTTGAGAGACTTCCGTGAATTGACTTTCCATCCACTCAGCCACTTTGCTGCCCCTAGCATGCTTATATTCTAAAGGAGAAGACAACTCATACAAGACAAATCATACTGAGAATCATGGCTAGGGAGGAGGGAAATGATGGGAACAGAAAGGGAATTCATAAGACAATTGGTTCATGCTACCTTTCCAGGAATGGGAGAATTGATTTAATTACCATTCCCAGAGAAAAAATATGTAAAGAGGATCTGAAGATGAAGAAGATGACTGGAGTGCAACTTGGTGAGTCTAAAGCTATCGAGATATGGTAGACTCTCATCAATAAGGACAGAATGGGAGCTGGAGGACCAGGCTAGAGGCAGAGCCATACAGGAATGAATTATAAAAATAATTTCATGTTATCTAGTTTTTTATTCAGACCATAATAGTAAAAAGAGAGTATGCAAACCTTCTTAAAACATTCATTGTAGGCGTTGGCCACTGATGGCTCTTCTAAGCTCAGGCTTCTCCAAACTTGCCTGTAGGCATTTCCCAAATTCTTGAATTTCTCATCTACACTGCCATAACTTGAGCTTGGAACTCCTTGTCAAGAGGCAACAGTAAGGAATAAATGGGAGTACAGCCTCTGTGCTCCATTGGTACCTCTATAATAAGAGACCCAGAGGAAGGAACCTAGAATGTTGAGTGGCTCCCTCCTTTGGAAAGTTCCCCTGGCAATGCTGTAGAATGAGGTATATGGGAGGAGAAGGCTGTGATTGAGGGGCTATGATCTGTATCATGAAAGGTAATATTTCAATGAGATCGTAGGTCTATCGAAGTAAGAATATTTATTTATTTTATAATTCAAAATATTGGTGATTTTGTTGGTGTGGGTACTTTTCTGGTGATGGGGATTGGATAATCACAGCTTGTACATTCTTTATGAGATAATTTTTATGGGTTGTCGTGACCAGAAAAAAATCATCATTTGGCAGCTAATTTTTTTGTAAGTAGAACTCTTGTCAACTCTGGGTGAGTTCTTGTACAATAGGGATAGAGTCCATTACCAACCCTGGACTAAAAGCATTTCTGTTAGGATAGGACTCACCAAAGTTTATGGCATGCTTTAGAGAAGCATGAGTCTTTGATGAGTCTTGGGGAGGAAGGAGAGAGTAATTACTGCTGTCATTATTATAATTAGAAAGAAGCTGATGGAGAGGGAGCCTGAACAACTCCAGTTCTGGCTCTATCCTTTGAGCCACCTAGCTATCTCTGGAAAATATCATCTTGAGACTTTTATGAGGATCAGAAGCAGTAAGCCTAATGATTTTGGCAAACTATCAGGACATGGAAGAAGCAGGGATGTTGAAAGGACAAATTAGAATTTTCCCCTTGAAAAACCTTAAGTAGCAATTTAGATGTAATATTAAGTAATAGAGACTAAGCAGATGAAAGAAGACCTTTTGATACCTAGGCAAGATAGTGTAGGATTCTTGAGTCATGGGTAAGTCCTGAAAAATCTAAAGCAAGCAAAAGAAGTTTTAAGGTTTTAAGTTTTAAGTTTCTATTTACTCATTCCTGGGGGGGGGGATATGGGGTTAAATTAAGCAGTGTGAGAACAGCTAAAACGTATAAGATATTTTTGATTCTGTCTATATTACTTGAAACCTTGATCTAGATTCTGTATCCTCTATTTAAATTCAGCAATTATGATTACCAAAGACTCTGCTTAACTTTTTTAATGAAGGGTTAGACTCCGACTGGATTATATTTGAAACAGTGTGTGTTTTTTTTAATTTTAAACCCTTAACTTCTGTGTATTGACTTATAGGTGGAAGATTGGTAAGGGTAGGCAATGGGGGTCAAGTGACTTGCCCAGG
>NC_058132.1:68672557-68686267 GCF_016433145.1 Gracilinanus agilis
CTCTACACTTAGTTAAATCCGTCCTCAGCTAACAGGTAGACATGGATTTGGTAAGATATAGGTATTAAGTCAAATGGAAATGCCTAGGGATTTGGAAGGCATGGTGACCCAGCCAAAGGGCATTGTAGCAAGGCAGATTATAAGACCAAGTTCTCTGACTTCTCCTCTTCTCCTATGGATTGTGTGCTTTGTAATTTTCCAAGTGGTTTGAGTAGAGTGAGACTAGAGGAGTCTGGACTGACTATTGGATTGAGAGAAGTGGACCTGAGGGTCAGAATGGAGCCTGTGTTCTAGATTTCTTGCCAATAGGGCTGGATATGGGGGGAGGGTGGTTAGAATCAGCATTAAGCCAGGGAGGGGAAAGGAAGAGGGCACTGATAGGAAAGCTAGTGGTAAGGGTCCCCCTGCTCTGCTGCTTTCCAATGGGATCTGGATTGTGGGTAGACTAGAGAGGGTGAAGGAAGGGCTTCTCAATAAAACCTGCTCCGGATCCCTTCTCTGGCATTTGCTACCTTTGTGAACCTGAACAAATCACTGAAGATTCTTCATGATGTCACTTTTCTCATCATGAGAGGACTGGACTAGATGGCCTTGAAGATCCTTTAAGGCTCTAGAGTTATGATTCTATGAATTCATTGTCATAACCTTGGAGACCTTAGTATCATTTCCTTATTATAATCAGATGTCAGAGGAAAAATTTAGGAGAGGGATTTATATAACTGAAATTTATATTGTGATTTAAAGATGGCAGGAGCTTTTTTTTTCATTTGATTCACTTAATAACCAAATTAATTGTTACCCATTTTACAGATGAGAAAAAGTGATACTCAACATGTAAGTTACTTGAGGGCAGAGACTGTTTTTATTGATTTGGGTTTTAGGTCAATCAATTGATAAAGATTTATTAGGTGCCAACTTTGTGCCAGGCACTATGTGAAGATACAAGAAGAGGCAAAAGACAGTCCCTGCTCTCAAGGAGCTTACGGTCTAATAGGGAAGACAACATGCAAACAAATATATACAAAACAAGTTCTATATAGGATAAATAGGAACTAATTAATAGAGTGGAGGCATTAGAATTAAGAGACACTGGGAAGGTTTCCAGTAAAAAGATGGGATTTTAGTTGAGTTTTTAAAGAAACAAAGGAGGTCAGCAGATGAGCAAAAGAAGGACAGTTTTCTAGACATGTGGGACAGCTAGAGAATATCCCCAGAGCCAAGAGAGAGTGTCTTGTTCATGGAACAGTCAGGAGGCCTGTGTCAATGGACAGAGGAGTACATGCAGGGGAAGAAGGTATAAGAAGTCTGGAAAGGTACCAGGAGGCTGGGTTATCAAGGGTTTTGAATGCATTTTGTCTTGCATCCTGGACGCAAGAGGGAACCACTGGAGTTTCTTTAGAGAGGTGGGGTCAGGTTACCTAATGATAGATATTTAATCAATGTTTGTTTAACTAAGTTGAATTTAATTAAATTACCTATCCAAGACCATATTGCTATTAAGTGTGGAATTCCAACCCTGTTCTCTTCTGACTCAAGATCCAGTGCTTTATTAATTTCTGTTCTTTAGTAAAGCAATATTTTTAATTTTAAGCATACACCCCCCCACATATATATATATATATATATATATATATATATATATATATATATATATATTTTAAACCTGTACCTTCCATCTTAGAATCAATACTGGGTAATAATTCCAAGGCAGAAGAGCAGTAAGGGCTAAGCAATGGGGGTTAAGTGATTTGCCCAGGGTCACACAGCTGGGAAGTGTCTGAGGCCAGATTTAAATCCAGGACCCCCAGTTTCAGGATGTGATTCTCAATCCATTGAGCCACCCAGATGCCCATTAAGCTTATCTTTTAATGGCTTCATGATTTCATTAATGTGGCATGGTCAATGGAAAACACACCGAATTTGGAGTCGAGGACCTGGATTGAAATCCCTCTTCTAATGCTTACCTGCCTGTGTGATCTTGGGCAGGTCATTTTGATCCTTGTAGCCTCAGTTTCCTCTTCTGTAAAACAAGGGGATTACAGTAGATTGCCTTCCAACTCTAAATATAGGATCCTAGAATATCCTTCAGGTTAGTTCAAATTTGTGAGTGATCCATATCTTCTATGATTCTTGTTAACATCCTTTCAGAAAGAATCCATTCACAATCTAACCAACTCCCTGTGCGTTACATATAATATTTAAACCAAAAGACATGACTCTCTCATGGTAGAATTTCAGGCACTGTAACAAGTCTGTGTGGGACTTTTTTTGGAAGGGGAGCTAACCTGTGCATAGATATGGCCCCATGGCCTGGGCTACAGGAGCCAAAGACACCAGAGAGCAGAGCTAGATGCAATCATCATAGCCAAAAATCACCTAAGAGGTCATCTTGTCCAACCCCGCCATTTTATTTATGAGGAAACAAAGACCCAAGGAGATGAAGTGACTTGTCCAAGGTCACAAAAGCAAAGAGCAGCAGAACCTGGATTCAAACTCGGGGCCCCTAACTTGCAATCCAATTTGCTTTCCACAGCACCAAGCTCCTGTTTCTGTCTTATATCTGTGCCCATCCTGCCACTCCGTGAGCCCTACCGGGAGAAATTCCTGTGAGTGTTATCCATCATCCTCTGATGGATTTTTTGCTTTTGTGATTCTCTGGAAGCCAACCCTGCCATGCTATTTGAATGCAGCTCTCTGTGGCTTAGTGAATGTAAATGTATTCTGTATTTCCAGCGTCATGTGCGCCTCTTATCTGCATGTTACAGTCACCAGAATAAATATTAGGAGACAAGTCTTTGGAGAGATTCTGTGTATACACGAGCTGAGCACTCTAGCCACTGGCTAATCCAGGCAAGGAATTTTAACACAGAGAGCTATTCTTGTATTAATTACAAGGAGAGACTGATAATTGGACCCAAGCAAGCCCAGATAGGAGAAGGAAGGGCCTCCTATTTTCTGTTCAAAAGGATTAAAAGAGGGCTTTGTGCAAGGCTGCTTCTGGGGGTGGGAGGCGGGGGAGGAGGTGGTGGGAGTAGAGGAAGGTGTCCTGATAGGAAAAGAAGCCTTTTCCCTCCTGAGCTTGGCGGCTGTGCTGATGGGCAGGAATGATCTGAAACTTTGGAGCCAGGCCAGCTCGGGAATCATGGTGCTGAAGAGCTGGGCTCCTGTGCTATCTTGGAAGAGAATCTCCCTCCCCCAATAATATCTCCCTTTACTTCTCTGGCTCCATCCCAGGGCCAGCAACTTCACCATTAGAGATTCATTCTTTATTGTTTGGGGCCGTACGTTTCCAAGGGGCTCCTATTAAAGTTTACAGGCTCGTGAAAAGAGAAACAACAGTGGAAAGAGTTGCTAGATTTGCAGTCAAAGGACTTATGTTGGAATCCTGAACTCTACGTCTCCAGTGTGATTTTGTGCAAAATTTAGCCACTCAGGGTCTCTATTTTCTCATCTGTAAAGGGCCTCCTAGTAGGTAGCCTGCATTTGGCACTGTGAAGAGCACTAAAAAAAACAAAAACAAAAACAAAAACAAAAAACAAATATGAGCTGAAAGAGAGTCCCTGCTCTCAGTGAGCTTACATTCTTTTTTTTTAAACCTTTACTTTCCATCTTGGAATCAATACTATATATCGGTTACAAGGCAGAAGAGTGGTAAGGGCTAGATGATGGGGGTTAAGTGACTTGCCCAGGGTCACACAATTCGAGGATAGATTTGAAACTATGACCTCCAGGCTCTAGGTCTGGTTTTCAATGCCTTCTGAGCTTGTGTTCTAAAGAGGGAAGACAATTTACAAAAAGGAGCTTAAAAGAAGAGAGAAGGAATGCTAATACCTCTGGGATGTTGAAGTCTCAAAAGTCAGAAGCTCCGGGAGGTCCTAGGTTCAAATCTGGCCTCAGCCACTTCTCAGCTGTGTGACCCTGGGCAAGTCACTTGACCCCCATTGTCTACCCTGACCACTCTTCTGCCTTGGAGCCAATACACAGTATTGACTACAAGACGGAAGGTAAGGGTTTAAAAACAAAAAGTCAGAATCTCACCCAGAGAAGAATTAATAATGGTTTAAGCCCCTTCTCCAAATGGAAGACTTGAGTTCCCATCAATAGGAGAAATCAGCTGACATGAGGGATATTTGTTTCTGGACAAGGTGGCCCGAGTCCCCTGAGGAAGGTTCAGGGGGAACCTTTTAGAAGGTCAGAAGAACATCTAGAAGGAGAAATGAGGGTTGGACTCAATGTCCTGAGAGATTGGTCCTTCCAGTTCCTCCATCGATGCACCATCGTTGACATCTTGGTTTAGTTCTTAGCTATCAACAGGGCAGCTCTTTTAAGATGAAAGGAGTAGGTAGCAGGATCCATGGCCCAGGTTGACATCCAAAGGAAGCCTTGGGGAGGGAATGCGTGCCACGTGACAACCTGTCCTCTCTGTGATTGATGAAGCTTTGTGTTCTCCTGACCGTCTGGTTTCCTGACCGCTGGCTTCTCTCCCGGATCTCCTGTCGCCTGCTTCCATCTGCATTTTGGCTGTTCTGCTCATTTTGTTTTGAGCTGGCCAAGATCTTGGCTTCTAATTTTGTTTGCTCTCTTGGCTTTGGCATTTTCTGGCTCCCCCCCCCCCCACTTTGCTGGACATTCTGTCTCAGATGCAGCTAAGGGATTTGATGACCAACCTCTGCTCTGGAGAGATCAAATGCCTGGTGACTGACTGATTGATTAATTACCCAGGTATACATTTAGTGGATTTGTAAAAGTATCATTTAAACAATTATTTTTTAAAAAAATTATCAAGCTTGTATTTTAACTAGGACCATTTTAAAACTAGGTCCCAGGAACAAGACATGAGACTACAATGCAGAGGTAGAGATATAAGGTCTATTTAAGAAATAGTCCCTATCCTTGAGGAATTTATAGTCTTTTAGGAGAAACAAATGTTTGTACTTGGTGAAATGGAGGATAAATTTGTGATGACTCTGATATATAGTGATAAGCCTTCAAGCCTCCCTGATATTTTCTCTAGGGAGGAAGGAATACCATAATAACATCACTGATAAAGTGATCATATCCAAATATTTATTGAGTACTTATGTGTGTATATATGCTTATGTGTGTATACACACACACATATATGTATATATATATATACACCTATATAGACATACATAAATACAAATAGCCTATACACACATATAGCCTCTATCCTCAAGAAACTCATATTCTAATGGGGAAGATAAACTGCAAATAACTTGAAGCATATGATATATACAGAGAAGAAGGAAGACCCAAAGACTTCATGAGGAATGATGGGAAAAAGAGATGTTTCTTGAGAATCTCGGGAAACAAAGTAATGTCTCTTTCTTGGTAGAGATGGCTTCCATATCTTTTGGGATAGTCTGTAGATGTCTCTTGGACTATTCTGGCTGACCCCATACATAAGATACATATTATTCCTTTGGAGAAAGGTGGGGGAAGCTCAAAAATCTAGACAGACTCAGGTGACTTATAATCTCCATGGGCAACTCTCCTTCCCTATAATTAGGTAGATTTGAACTGTTGGTGACAGGATCAAGACACAAGTAATGAGGCTGCCTTTGACGAGGAGGCTTTGTGTTGTTTCCTCAAGAATGAGGTAAATACTGAGAGGATGGACAAAGATGCAGAGAGGTCTTGAGGTATGGAATGGGAAAGATGAGGGATTCACAATAGATGACCTTGATTTTTCATTCCTCAAAGAATAAGGCAAATGCTGTGAGGATGGATGAAGATTTAGACAAGTCTTGAGGTATGAAATAGGAGGAATGAAGGGTTCACAGTTGATGCTGTTAAGGAGGTTAGTTTACTGGTCTGGTCTGGAGAGATAAGAGTATGAGGGTGATATCAAGTTCTTGATATCTTGATAAGAATGTTTAGAAACACCAGTGTGGGGGACAACAGAGAGAGAGAGAGACAGAGAGAGAGAGAGAGAGAGAGACAGACAGACAGACAGACAGAGAGACAGAAAGATAGAGAGAGAGAGAGAGAGAGAGAGAGAGAGAGAGAGAGAGAGAGAGAGAGAGAGAGAGAGAGAGATTTTGAGTAGAACAAAAGGATTCCTGCAAAATGGGAAATGACCTATTCCACAAAATGTGGCATATGACGGTGATGGGAATACTATTGTGCTGTAAGGAATGTTAAACAGGAGGATTTCAGAAAGGCTTGGAAAGACTTTCATGGACTGATTCAGAGCAAAATAAGCAAAACCAGAACATTATATACAGTAACTGAAATATTGTGGGACAATCAAATGTGATAGACTTTGCTACTAACAGAAATACAATGATCCAGGACAATTCTGAGGATTTATGAAAAAGAATGCTATCCATCTCCAGGAGAAGAACTGTTGGAGTAGAAATGCAGATGATAACATATGATCTATCACTTGTTTATTTGGGTATATATTTTGGTGTTTTGGTTTTATAAGATGATTCACTTACAAAAATGAACAATATAGAAATATGTTTTGTGTGATAATATATGTATAATCCAGATTGAATTGCTTGTCAACTCTGAGAGAGGAAAGGGAAGAAGGGAGGGAGACAATATGGATCATGTAACTTTGGGGGGGAAATAAGTACATAAATATTATTAGCATATACAAAAAAGGATTGCCATATTTTAGTAAGGAGCTTGTTGGTGATTAAATAATATAAAATCAGATCATAGATCTAGAGCTAGAAGGAATCTTTAGTAGTCATCCCCCTCATTTTACAGATAAAACTGAGGCACAGTGAGTTTAACAAGTAACACACTAGTAAGTCAGAGGCAAGATGTGAACTCAGAACTTGGGTTTCCCTGACTTCAAGTACAATGCTTTGTATAGATTATACTACCTAATTGCTTGGTTATGAAATTAATTTGCCTTTTAAAAAATTTTCAATACAACTTTATTTTCACAATCCAAAAATTACAGCACATACTTATTAACTGTAAATTAGTACAGGACTATTTGCCAGAAATCTGGAAGTGTCAGTCTGATTCCATATCACAATTCAAGAGTTTTCTTAGGGATGGTTATCACATTTTTCTCTGGGAAGGGAAAGTCAGAAGGGCAAGGTGGTCCTATAACCCATTCCGAAGGAACACTATTTATTGTAGACTGTTTGCCACAGTTGTGTGATTTACCCATCACCACCACTGTCATCCCTTCCTTTCGACAACACCAGAATGGGCTCAATGAAAGTGGACAATGAGAGTGAACCAGGGTTGATGATTGACAGGTTTTAAATGGTGGTTGGGAAAAGGGGACAAAGAAATGAATTTCACTCAATTCCACAAGCATTTATAATGAGCCTCCTATGTACAAGGCACTCTGCTTTTGCTGGAGATACAAAGACACAAACAAAATGATCCTACCCTACAGTTGTCTACATTCTCCAAGGGGATCGAGTCATTTTTCAGTCATATCTGTGAACCCATTTGGGGTTTTCTTGGCAAAGACACTGGAGTGGTTTGCCACTTCCTTCTCCAGCTCACTTTATACAGATGAGGAAACTGAGGCAAACAGGGTTAAGTGACTTGCCCAGCGTTACACAGTAGAGACATTGGAGTGGTTTGCCATTTCCTTCTCTAGTTCATTTTACAGATAAGGAAACTGAGGCCAACAGAGTTAAGTGACTTGACAAGGGTCACACAGCTAGTAAGTGTCTGAGACTGATCTTAGGAACATGAGTCTTCTTGATTCTAGGCTCAGCATTCTAATCACTACACCACCTAGTTACCCAAAACATTTTTCTATGTCTCATTTTTTTCCTCAACCTGTTCATTGTCCTGACCTGACCTCCATTCCTCTAATCTCTCAGGGCTCTCCCAGGTCATCAATAATGATCTGATTCCACTTTATTCCCTTCCCAAACTTGACCCCATAGATAGCCAGTTCAAATTTTCCCTTTCTTTAGTCCTTAAAATTCTTACCTGCTCCTAACTTGCCAAACTCCAAACCTAGAATACGTTGACAATCTGCTCCTGGAGCAATGAACAGATGAGCAGTGCAGGTAAAGAGGTTTTTTAGCTTGGGTGATGGAGTCCATGACAAATAGATGCTTTTTAATAATCTCAATTAGGCCCTCATGACCCCCAAGGCACTCCTTGTATTTTTAACTAATTGACTCTGCCCTCTCTCTCTCTCCCCAGATCAAGTTTTGAATTTAAAGGAAGAGAGAGAGAGAGAGAGAAAGAGAGAGAAAGATTTCATATACAAAATAGAAGAGAAAAAAGATTAGATGTGACATTAAGAGTCTTTTTCATGTATAACTTGCTATTTTAACAAGTATATCATAAATCCAACATGTTATTTTCAAAGCTGTCCTGCTTGTCTATGATTCCCTCTGAGCTTCCTTCTGTTCTCTTCCATATATTTTTTAAAAACAGATTTTTATTGGAATCCTTTATTTTTACATTGCCTTGCCTTTATTTTCCCTGTTTCTATCCCCCTCCTCAATCTGATAACATTTCTTATAACAATGTATAACCTTCTAGATACTTTTAATTTATTCATTTTTAAAAAATTTTTGAGCTCCAAATTCTCTTCCTCATTCCTTTTCTTCTCCCCTCAATTGATGGATATTTCCTTTGTTGCCTGTTATTTGCTATAAGAAAAAAAAAGCTGCAATGCAATTTTTAAAATACATGTGAACCTTTTCTCTTTTTCTTTGATCTCTCCCCTAGTGGTGGTCCTAGATACTGGGGGTGAGGGGTAAGAGAGAGAGAATTGGGAAAGGATTCATATAGGACCCTTGAGCTCATTCTGGTCTACATTTTCTGAAGTAACTATTTTCATAGACTTTAAAAAAACCCAAGATGGGGGGGGGGTCATGTGAACAGGGCGGTAGCCTCTTCCCGGGCCCCGGGTCTAGGCGTGACATCATGACCTCTGCAGGACCCCAGCTCTGTCCCAGACTCCAGCCCCCCCTCCTGCTGTTCTCCCGGGGTCCAGAGCAATCGCTATGCCCTGCCACCTGGTCCTGGGGGCAAGGCCCTGGAAGGGAGCTGCAAGCTGGGTGGCTTCCTGGAAGCAGAGGCCCCTCTCTGGCCCAGCGGGGCCCCTGACCCCCAGCTGGTGCGGAGTATCACAGCCCAAGTGGAGTCCTACCTATCCAATGAGAACCTGGCCCAGGATGCCTTCCTCCTGAAGCACGTGCAGAAAAGCAGGCTGGGCTTCGTCAGCATCAAGCTACTGACCTCCTTCAAGAAGGTAAAGTGTCTGACCCGTGACTGGCGCCTGACACGCTATGCCCTGCGTTCCTCAGCCGTGCTGGAGGTGAATGAGGAGGGCACTAAAGTGCGTCGAAGGATTCCCGTCCCTGACTGGCTCTTGGTTCTCTCGCACACCAAATTGCTTCTGGTGTGGGAAGATCCAGAACCTGGGTTCCCCAGGGAGTCAACAGGAACCTCCCTTGCAACAGTCCAGCCCCCAGGCTTCCTAGCAGCTGTCAGTAACCTCTTTGGACCTTTCGGGGCCCTCACCTCCATCCGGGTCCTGCGGCCAGGCAAGAAGCTCCCACCAGATGTGCTGGCCTTTGCAACCCGCTATCCTGAGCTTCTCCACTGTGCCTGTGCCCTGGTCCAATTTGAGAGCGTGGAGGCTGCTGGCCAGGCCTTCACTACCTTACAGGAAGACCCTAAGGGCTTTCGAGTGGTGAGGCTGGTCAAGAGATGTCATCGCCAGAACGAGCCTGGGATGGAGGGAGGCAGCATTCCCCTAGCCCCCTGTGCCAGCTCAGAGGCTGAGGAACCCAAAATAAATTTTTCTCCTAACCTGTTGGGTCCCTCGCCCACTGTGACACCCTCCTGGTCCTGGGGTCCCAATCCTGTTCCTCCCCTGCCCAGGCTCGGTGTGAGCCGCCTACCTCATGGCCCTGATGGCACAAGAGGTTTTCACCACCGAATTAGACACATGCTACAACCCTGAGCCTCCGGGGTAGACTAGAGCTCAGAGAAGAAGTGAGGACCATGGGGAAATGCACGAGGGGGGACAGCAGTGGGAAAAAGCCTGTTCAGCTTGCTCATTTTTGTGATTGTCTCTAATAAATAATGCCTCGGGTCCTCCTGCCCTCGTATTTAAAAAAAAAAAAAACCCAAGATGTTACCTTCCGCCTTAGAATCAATACTGTGTATTGGTTCTAAGACAGAAGAGCAGTAAGGGCTAGGCAATGGAGGTTAAATGACTTGTCCAGGGTCACACAGCTAGAAAACGTTTGAGATCAAATTTGAACTCAGGATTTCTGTCCCTGGGCTTGGCTCTCAATCCAATGAGTCACCTTAACTGCCCACTTTCCAGACTCTTAAATCCAACCAAACTAAACCACATGGTATTTACATGTAAGACATACAATGTGTCCCATTTCTGAGCCATTGTACAAAATATTCCCCTACATACACATACCAGCATGCTTGGAATGTTCTCCCTCACTTTTTTCTCTAAGAAACCCTAGATTCCTTCTAGGCTTAGCTCAAGTGTGACCTCCCATATAAGTAATGTCCCAATTTCCCTGATATCTGGGTCCTCTGCCGGCATCATTCCAAAGAATTAATAAGACCAGTCAGTTTTGATTAGTAAGTGAAACTTGGTTACAAGCGTATATCCTTTGCCTTCTGGAATAGTGCGTTTCAAAATCTCCAGTTCTATATAATCATGGCTGCTAAATTGGGTGTATTTCTGACCAGGACTCCATTAAACTTGAATTCTTTCTTTCTGGATTTTTGCAGTATTATTTTCATGGACCTGCTAGCTCTGGATTTTGGCTATAATGTTTGTTCTTAGGAGCTTTCATTTGTCATAAAACATACCATATAAAATAGAATATATTTCCATTGGTGTTACATTCCTGCAAGTCGTGGAGAGTGACAAATTTGGAGTCAGGTAACTGGGTTTAAATCTTGTCTTTGCCTGTGTAGTCCTTTCACATCTCTGGGACTCAGATTCCTCCTCTTTAAAATGAAGGGGTTGGACTAGATGGCCTCGAGGGTCCCATTCAACATTAAATCTACGCTTCTTAAGGCTTCCACAGGTGGCATGTTCTTGGCTTTGCCTCTGCTGGCTCCACATCTCAGATGGTTTCTTTTGAGCAACTATAATTCTGCTTTGCTCAGAGAGCACAGAGCCTTCTTTGATGTGGGCACATCATGCTAGATTGTCCTGTGCCTCTCATGTCTCACAAATTGATCCCAAAGTTCTTCAGAGAGACCTTGAGACTGCTCTTGCAGCTTTACTTTTTTTTTTAAAAAAAGTCATTTATTTATTTATTTATTTAATTTAGAAGATTTTTCCATGGTTCTGTGATTCATGTTCTTTCTCTTTCCTCCTCCCTCCCCTCTCCCACAGCTAATGAGCAATTCCACTGGGTATAACATAAATCATTGTTCAAAACCTATTTCCATATTATTGATATTTGCACCAGGATGATTGTTTAGAGACTACATCCCTAGTCATGTTCCCATTGACCCATGTGATCAAGCAGTTGTTTTTCTTCTCTGTTTCTACTCCTACAGTTCTTCCTCTGAGTGTGGATGGTATTCTTTCTCATAAGTCCCTCAGAAATGTCTTGGCATTGCTTTGCTGCTAGTACAGAAGTCCATTACATTTGATTGTACCACAGTATTTCAGCCTCTATGTACAATATTCTCCTGGATCTGCACCTTTCACTCTGCATCAATTCCTGGAGGTCTTTCCAGTTCACATGGAATTCCTCCAGTTTATTATTCCTTTGAGCACAATAGTATTCCATCATCAACAGATAGCACAGTTTGTTCAGCTATTCCCCAATTGAAGGACATTCTTTCATTTTCCATTTTTTTGCCACCACAAAGAGTGTGGCTATAAATATTTTTGTACAAGTTTTTTTTTCCTTATCTCTTTGGGGTATAAACCAAGCAGTGGGCAAAGGGCAGGCAGTCTTTTAAAGTCCTTTGAGCATAGCTCCAAATTGCCTTCCATAATGGTTGGACCAATTCACAACTCCATCAGCAGTGCATTAATGTCCCAATTTTACCACATTCCCTCCAACATCCTTTCTTTGCTGTCATGTTAGCCAGTCTGCTAGGTGTGAGGTGGTATTTCAGAGTTGTGCAGCTTTACTTCTGAACATCAGAGACATACTCTCTGCAGGAGAGTTTGGGCACTTGGCAGTTCAACTCAGAAAAGGATCTCAGTGCCTGGTACTTCATCTTTCCTGGTGATCTTCAGAATCTTCCTAAGACATTTCTAATGAAAGAAGAATATGAGTAGCAACAAAGAAATGGGAGACATGCAAATTTAAAGACATCTCAATCCCAATTGGTGGTATGGACTATTTGTGCCCAACCCACGGAAGAGTCTTCTGAGCAGCCACAGCCATGTACATTAACCCTGATATAATAACATCATTTTGGTCCTCTTCAAATATGAAGGACAATAACCAACTGATCTTAGAAGACAGGCTTTAACTTATCCTGTATGTGATTCTGGTCTGAGGAGTAGGATTTCCTTTCTCTAACTCCTCTCATTTTTGTAGCCTCGGAGATACCCTTTCTCCCTTTTCATACTTGTCAAGCGGTGGTTGTAATAAGATAGAAGGATTCCTGCCCTGGAATCCTATTTTTCTCTATAACAGACCTAAGTTCAAGACCTGTCTTTGCTTTTTACTGACTATGAGACCCTGAGCAAGTCATTTTGCCTCTTTAAAATGTTTCCTCCTCTCTAAAACAGGAACAATAAAACATGCACTTTACTAAAGTCCTCTTTGATCCTCATCACCTTAGAGAGGTGATGCTGGGCCAGCAGCATCCAAAACTCTGGCCTGTCCTACCAAGATGCAAAGTTTCTGGGAAAGGAACAAATAGTAAAACATGTATTCCTCATTCCAGGACTAGATGGCCCAAGTACAGAGAGGTCCATTCTCAGGCTCACCACAGCATGATGGATCTGTCGGCCACAGGATTCTCAAAGACAATTTATTAAATGATGGAAGGGCTTCAGTCTTTGTCAGTGGAGAGAGGACACACACTGGCAAAATCACAGACACTCTAAGTAAGTAATGCTTCCACTCACTACCTCACAGGGTTGGTTTAAAGATACCAACAACCTCTATTATTATTTTAGCTTTTTAAAGTTTAGGAATGTATGCTATATGTGCTTTCCATGTGCCAGCTCATTTAAACCTCACAATGATCCTATGGGGGCAGCTACTATAGATAATTTGTATCCCCATTTTACAGATGGGAAACCTGAGCTTCAGATAGGATGTGATATGCTGAGGGACACATAGCTATTAAATAGAAGTAGGACTGGAATGTAGGTCCTCCTCCCAGTAAATATAGCAATCTTGTCCCTTTGCCTCTTAAAAACAAAACCAAACCTGAGTTGACTTATGGAAAGTACTTGTAATTATAAAGAATTATAACATTTATTGTCATTTTTATTATTCCTCGGGCTGGAGAACCTGATTCCAGCACAGTGCCTGAATATAGTAGATATTTAACAAGCACTTGTTGATTCTTGACCTGTATCTGATCCTCTAGTAACTCTGTTACTCTGTGTAAATCATTTCAAAGCTCATTCCCCCAGGCAATATTTTTCTTTTTATCCTTCCTTCCTTCTTTTTCTCCTTTTCTCTTTCTCCCTTTTCTCCCTTTTTCTCTTTCTCTCTTTTCCTTCCTTCCTTCCTTCCTTCCTTCCTTCCTTCCTTCCTTCCTTCCTTCCTT
>NC_058132.1:68691211-68739471 GCF_016433145.1 Gracilinanus agilis
AGAGAGGGGGAGACAGAGAGAGGGAGAGGGAGAGAGAGACAGAGACAGACAGACAGACAGACAGACAGACAGACAGACAGAGAAAGGGAGGGAAGGAGGGAGGAGGGAGGGCTCATAGAACTTCAGAGAAGGTAACCTTCAGCTGGGGCCTCCCTGCCAGAGCCCAGGCCTGCCAGGTAATCAGATAGCCAGTATGAGATCAGGCCTGGCCAAATCAATTCTCCCATTCCAGCCGGCTGCTCTGCAGCAGGCAGAGGAAGGACCCCCCTGCTCTTGGTTGCCTGGCCCCGGTTTACCCAGACGCCATGTTGCCCCAGTAGGTCTGCATGTCTGGCCACCCTCCCAGCAGGGTCAGTCACAGGCTCTTCCCTCCCATCAGTCCCTCCAGCCCCCCACGCTGCTCTCCCACCCTTTTGTCCTCCACTTTTCCCTGACAAAGGTCAGAGCCCAGCTCCGAACTCATGTAGCAGCCAACACAGGCTAAACCCCTAAAGATGCTTCTACGTGTGTGCATGCATGTGTGTATGTGTATATGCACATGTAGATAGCATGTACACAATATGATTCATACGCACACAACACATAGAGAACAGGAAGCAATATACTATCCACATAGCTAACATCTATTCATACCCAACACACATGCACGTATCGCATATACACACACAACACTATTTATATGTCCAACAGATACAACAATACACACATAACATGTATGCAAATCATACTATATCAAACACACCTATAATATACATGCAACCTACTTGTAACAGAACCAGCACACATCGAACACATAAACACATACAACACACATGTGTAAATAGGGCCATGCACTTTAACATATCTAATATAGACACACATAACATGTACACATGCACAATGCGATGTATGCAATCTAACATATACACAAAACACTATCCCGAACACATAACATGCATGAATAAGATCACCACCACGTCTAGCACATGTATCTAACATGCACACACAGAACACACAGACAGAACATATCTCTTCAGAGAGAGGGCAGAGAGATAGAGATCGAGCCAAACCAAACAGGTTCTACAGAACATGCAGTCACGCCCCTCGTGGCCAGGAGTTCGCCCCCGTGTCCGTGAATTCACTCGTAGCCATCCTGGAATCTTGACCTCACAGCCTCTGGGGAGGGGGGAGGGACCTCACAGGATCTCTCACTAAATTTGGAAGATCATATTTAAGAGGGAACTGTTAAGTGGCTCAGTGGATGGAGAGCCAGCCCTAGAGACGGGAGGTCCTGGGTTCAAATCTGTCCTCAGACACTCTATGTGACCCTGGGCAAGTCACTTGACCCTCATTGCCTAGCCCTTACCGCTCTTCTGCCTTGGAATCCAATCACAGTACTAATTCCAAGATGGAAGGTAAGGGGTTAAAAAAATCATATATGAAGCATGAAGACTAAACATTCACCTTTTTCATTCTTCTAATTGGATAGTATCTAAATATGGCTCTTTAAGGTCTCCAAAGCTGTTCACATATATATATTTATGTGACTCTCCCAATAGCCTGGTGAGATAGGTGTTATTATTATCCCCATTTTATAGATGAGGAAAATGAGGCTCAGAGAGACTAAATGACTTGCCCAAGGTCACACAGCTAGTGCCTGAGACCGAATTCAAACACATATCTTTTGGACTCCTGCCTCTTGCATTTTTTATTAGTTTTTTTTTTTTCATTTGTAGTCATGGATTTCTTTTTCTATCCCATTCATTTCTAAATATATCCTCTCCCTTCTCTATCCAAATAGCCATTCCTTATAGTGAAATTTAAGAAAAGAAAGAGAAGAAAACAATGAAAGCAACTCAGAAAAATGAACCAACTAATCTACCAAGTCAGATAATTCTATACCTGTCATGACCCACTTTTGTAAAGGAGAGAAAAGTGCAAGTTCCTTAATGCCACCAATAACTGGCCAAAGGAGACTTTAGAGGCCATATAGTCCAAGGCCCCCACCTTACCAATGAGAAAACTGAGGTACTGAAAAGTGAAGGGACTTGCCCAGGGTCATACAGGTAATACATAGAAAAGTCATCATTCAAAGCCTAGGATCTCTGACTCCAAACCCAGGTCTCTTTCCATTATCCCACAGAGTTTCCCAACCAACTTCCTTTTAAATATGAAGAAGCTGGGACCCATCGAGTCACCAAGTTATTCCATAACCCCAATCCTCTGCCTCCAAACCTAGTCCTCTCCACTTCAGCACACTGACTGCCTTCAGAAGGAAACTCCTTGACAAGATTCCTGAGAAGGGCCACACAACTTCTACTTCAATATCTTCAGGGATGGGGAGCTCACCACCACAAATGTTAGCCCATTCTAATCTGGAATGCCTGCCATTGTTTGGAGCTTCCCTGCTTAATTCATCTAAAATCTCTCTTGTGGAAACTGAGCCTTAAAGAGGGACATTAGAAATTATCTCATCTAAACTCATTTTACTCATCAGGAAATGGAGGTCCAGAGAAAGTAAAGGACTTGCATAGGGTCACATAGCTGTCAGAGTTGTGCTTTGAACTCGGGTCCCTGACTCTAGATTTATTGTGATATCAACAATTTAGAAGGAGATTTTGGAGACCACTTAGTCTAACTCACCCCCGCCCCCTTTATTTTACAAATCTGGAAACCGAGTAATTAAATGACTCACACAACAAAAGCTGGGGAGTATGGCAGGGAGGCTAGGAAGTCAATTCTTCTGGAGTCCAAGTCCAATGCCCCATGCAATATACCACTTTGTCTCATTTTGAGTTCAGCCCTCCTTCCATTGGACCACACGGATGCCATGTTTCAAAGTAAAAGAAATTGCAGAAAGGATTAACATCTCAAGACTCTCCTTTCTGGGGTCCAAAGTTGACTCCATCCCTTCCTTCCACTATCAAAGAGCAAGCCACATCAGGTGCTGGTTGGGGGGCTCAAGCAGAGATAGGACACCCTCTAGGAACACCATTCCTCCCCATATCTGCCCCTTAGACTCTCTAGCTTTCTTCACATACTGGCTTAAGCTCTCCCTCCTCCATGAACCTGATCCTCTCCTCCTAGCTGTTGGTGACGCCAACTCCCCAAATGTGATTCTGTATTAACTTGGTGTAGATGTTTTTTTACTTTTTAAACTTTTTAAAACTCTTTTTAATGTCCTGTGTACAAGTTGTTTCCACCAAACAGAACATAAATTCTTTAAAAATAATAATTTATTATTTATTTAATTTAGAATATTTTTCCATGGTTACAAAATTCATATTATTTCTCTTCCCTCCTCTCTCCCCTCTCCTATAGCCAATGCACAATTCCACTGGGTTTTACATGTGTCACTGATCAAGACCTATTTTCATATTATTAATATTTGCATTAGGGTGATCGCTTACAGTCTACCTCCCCAGTTACGTCCCCATTGACCCATGTGATCAAGCAGTTGTTTTTCTTCTGTGTTTCTCCTCCCACAGTTCTTTCTCTGGTTGTGGGTAGCATCTTTCTCATAAGTCCCTCAGAATTGTCCTGGATCACTGCATTGCTGCTAGTAGAGGAATCTATCATGTTCGATTGTGTCACAGTATATCCGTCCCTGTGTACAATGCAGAAAAGAAATTCTTAACCTGGAGTCTGAGGAGAAAAAAAGTGTGTATGCATGTCTCGGTGTATATACATAACACACACATATATATATACATAGATGCACACACATATAAAACACATGCACATATGAATATATAAGAATATACACATATTTATTAATATACTACATATAAAATATATGTATATATTAATTCATACATTACATATGAATTAAGATATATATGACTATATATTATATTATTCTAAATATTATGTAATAAAGCATATAAATATAACATATAGTATACTTATACCATAATACAGTTATTATATGCTTATAAATATATAACATAATTATTATAAATATTGTATGTAACATTATTATGAATGTATTATATTATAACTAGGCAAAATAAATATGTAATAACATGTTGATATTAATTTATATGCAATATATGAATTCATATATGCATAATATAGTAATAGATTTGTATGTATACATATATGTATATAAATCTATGCACATGTGAATCATATACAAATATTTGTATAGATATAAATCTGCATTTCAACATAACTGGTTTCCTTTGTTAGTCTATAAATTTTTTATGCATTTTAAAAAATACCATACTGAGGAGTCCATAGATTTCACCAGATTGCCGACAAGGTCCATGTCACCTCTTCCAATTTTGTGCCTGGCACACAGTAGATGTTTAATAAATGCTTATTACTAGACTTGCACTAGCATGTAAGTTCCTTGAGGGCAAGATTTGTTTTGTGTTTGTCTCTATGTTCCCAATTCCTGGCACAGAGAAGGCTCTTATGAATATCTTCAAATAAATGAATGAATGAACTAGGGCGAGGTGAATGGGGCTTTGCTCCAGGATTCCAGAATCTATCAATTCTTGACAGTAATTATATTCCAAGAGTAGCACAGACACCAGAACTGAGCACCTAGTTAGCCAGGATAATTGGTTAAATTAGGAAGTTAATGTAGCTGTAGCTGCATCCCTAGGTGAGCTCCTCCCATGCAGGCAGGGTTGTGTCTTGGGGCCTCTGTCTCCCATCCTCTTGAAATTTTCTTATATGGATGATGTGAGGGTAATTTTTGTACTACTTGCCTGCTCTGGTTGAATTTCTATGAAAGCCACAGAGGCAGGGGAGCAAAGTCAAAACAAAAAGTCCAGTCTTTGGAATCCACCCTGAGTGTCTCCTGTTGGACTTTTTGGCGTCCTTCCCCACCAATAGTTGCAGACTCACAGCTGGGCTCTCAAATGGATTGTACACAAATATTTTTATCTCCATTTTACAAAAGCTCATAGAGAAGTGATTTGCCTTAGTTTACATAACTTATGAGTGGAGGAGCTAAGATGAGCATGTCATCTGACACCAGGTCCAGGGCATGGCTCTCTATACCAGATAAGAAGAGGCCAGACCGAGAAAAAAAACCCACCCAACAAGTGCCCCTGGTGTCCTCTATTTTGGAAGTCTTGCTGGGCATACCAGGAGTGATGTAACCAAGGGCACCCAGAAGACCTATTAAGTCACCCTGATCCCATGGGTTCCTGTACCTGTACAGAGGCAGAAGAGATGTCCTAGGAGCAGGAAACCAAAGCCCATTGAGGTTGAAATAGAAATGGGGCTGGGAGGGAGTAATATCATAGCCTTAAGTAGCATGAAATAACTAGTTTTTTCTTCAAGGAACAGAAATTTAGAGTGCACAGACAGTACCTCAATAGTCTTTCAATAGGTAGAAATAATTGTTTAACACCTAGCTGGGAGGACTGATTAGCAAACACCAGATAGTCTCCTTCCTTCCATGGGCAACCCCAGCATAAATGAGCTCCACAGTTCATTTCAGTCCTACTTCCTCCCTTGAAGTATCCAAAGGTTTCTGCCCATGGAGCCCTGGTTTTTTTTTTTTTTTTTGTTTTTTTTTTTTGTTTTTTTTTTTTGGTCTACCCCATTCTGGTGTGGCATTTCAGTCACTCATTTTTTAAAAATAGTATTTTATTTCCCCCCAATTACATGTAAAAACAAATTTTAGCATTTATTTTCTTTTTAAAAATTTTAAGTTCCAAATTCTCTCCCTCTCCCACCCTTCTTCCCTTCCTCCACTCTGAGATGGCAAGCAATCTGATATAGATTTTTCATGGGCAATCAAAAATTTTTTCTATATTAGTCATTTTGTGAAAGAGATCTGAACAGAAAAAAATAAAGATGAAAGAAAATGAAATATAATATGTTTTTAGTATGCTTTCAGACTAGTTCTTTATCTGGAGGCATATGATATTTTTCATTATGAGCCTTGGATCTCTGTACTGCTGAGAATAACTAGGTCATTCACATTTACTCATCAAACAATATTGCTATTACTATGTACGATATTCTTCTGTTTCTTCTCACTTCACTCTGCATCTGTTCATGTAAGTCTTTCCAAGGTTCTCCAAAATCATCCTGCTCATCATTTCTTACAGCACAATAGTATTCCATTACAATCTTATGTGACAACTTGTTTAGCCATTCCCCAATTGATGAGCATCTCTTAAATTTCCAATTCTTTGCCACCACTAAAAGAGTTGCTATAAATGTTTTTTGTACAAAAAAGGCCCCCTCTACCCTTAAAAAACTTTTTAGGATACAGACCTAGTAGTGGATTTGCTTGGTCAAAGGATATGCGCAGTTTTAAAATTCTTTGGGCATAGTTGAAAATTTCTCCAGAATGGTTGGATAAGGTCACAAGTCCTCCAAAATAAAGGTTAAAATTAATGGTTGGATGATGATTATATGAAATTATGTGGTGTTATGAGTAAGATTAGATTATCTGGTTATTAGGCATTGATTATGTATTGATTAGGAAGTACCTAGCAGGAAGGAGCTGGAGCTGGGAATTCCAGGTTGGAATGAAGGAGGAGGAAGTCTGTCTGTGCCCTGAGTGTAGACTCCATTAGTGGTAGGCAAAACTGTTGCCAGCCTGGGAGACCTCAGAGCAAAGGACATCCTGCATCCTGTTTTCCCCTGGGATCCTGTGTGCTGTGTCATCTAGCAAAAGGACAAATCTACAGAACCAAGAGAGGAGGAGAAGTTTGAAAACTGGAGGACAGTGCTTCAAGCAGAACCCTCTCTACCTGGTACCTGAGATCATCTTGATTCCTGGCATCCAGAGATCATCAATGGATTGCAGTGAGAATCCCAAAGCCACTAAGTCCTAGCTGCACTCAAGCCTGGCAGGTTCCAGGTTTGAGGCAGAAACCCAGAGACTCCATTTACAGCTCCTTGGGTCCTGTTAGTTTAGATCACTTAGATAAGAGTAGAATAAGTCCTCCCATTGCCCTGTGGTTTTATTCTTTAGATTTTAAGTATAGAAATCCTTTCCCACCTTTTAGTCTAACATAATTAAAGTTGTTAAGTCCCTTTTACCTTGTTAGCCTGTTACTATACTATACTAGTGGAAGCTGGGTGACAGTTAAGATCAACTGCCATTCCTGTGGAAATCCAGTAAACTCTGTTCTCTTCACCCTGGTCCAGTCTCTCATAAATCCCAGAGTGTGTTCCCACAAACGACTTAGTTTATTGTAATATCCCTGGTGACCCCATTACCTTACTTATATTTTCCTACAGTGGTTGCCAGTATTTATTATATCTTGAGTCAGAAATGTATTTACAAATAGAGAGGAAACAATAAAGAAGAGGAATTTGAGGGGGATAGAGAAGTCATTTATCCTATCAACCTAAATGTTTTGCTACAAGTCTGCTTAATTCAGGCAGAGATTAATTATCTTTCAAACTGGAAGGTTGGTAGTGAGTAACCACACTGCCTTCTCCAAGATGGAAGCTAGTCTCTCCAGAATCTAGGAAAGGAGTCAGCCTTTTCCTCATCCAACAAAATAATCCAAGAGTCAGAGTCCAAGTAGAAGCTGAGCTCCGAGCCCACAATCCAAGCAGGGGTCTCCATCAAAGCTCCCTTGAAGACTATCTAAGACTATCTCCAGAAGACAATCTCTTCAGACTATCTTCTCAAAGACAATCTGCTCTGAAGGAGTTCTGGGTTTGCTTTTTATGGTGACTTCCTGTCCCTTCCCCTCTTCATAGGAGTCAATCACAGTTTCCAAATTGCCTAGCCACAGCAAAGGGGGCAGTGTCTGTAGGATCAACTTCTCACCTTCTGAAGGTTAAGTTCTCATTAAAAGATTCACAGATTCCCAGCTGACTGAATTTCTAAGGGTGTGAATTCTTTAAGTACTTTTCTAGTTTCCCACTTAGTACTAAGTAGGGTGTTTAATCTTTTGTTGATTCAATTCAAAAGTAGATGAGGGAGAGTTAATCCTGTCTTCAGTCTAGTGAGGTACTAAGTAGGGGTACTTAAGTTAGTGTTAAGTCAGGATAGGCAATAGAGTAAAGAATTCTCTTTCACAAGAAGAAAAGTGTCTCCTTAAGGTCTCCCCCACTGTCCCTGAGTGTGTGTGTGTGTTTTTCGATTGATTTGAGGGTCACTTTCATTCTGTTTACTCCTTAACTAATGTGTGATCTTGCAGAGTTGTTAATAATAGACTTCAACATAGTAGTATATCATGAAAGGGGGAAAGTTAGGAGGTCTGCTTCATCAGGACTCTCTGCCTCTCTGATTGAACCCTCTGCCTGGAAGGCAGGACCATGGACTTTAGAATTTCCAGTTAAGAAAGGGGTTCAGCAGTCTTCTTCACATTTCCGACAGATTACACTGCTTTTGGACTTCATTGTGCCCCTGGACTGGGTACTTTTCTCCCCAACCTTCTCATCTGTAGCTTCCTTTTATGAGTTGTGTTCTCCATTAGATTGTAAACTCCTTGAGGGTAAGAATAGTCTTTTTTCTTTAAAACTTGTTTTGTATCTTCAGAACTTAAGAGAAGGTACTTCATGAATGTTTTTTGACTGATTGACTTGTTAGCTAGTCTCACTTACTTTCTATGTAACCTCTGAAACTATTTCCTCATCTGAAAATCAAAGGGATTGAGTGGTTAGTTTCTTTTTTATAAGAGCCTTTCCCAAAATACCATAGTATATAATTTATTGGCCTTTCTGGTCCTTCTGGTCCTCTCTAATATTCTATATCCTAAGGCTCTTCCAGTTGAACTTCTTTCTTCCCAGCTCTGGTGTTCTATATTTTAAGGTGCCTTCCAGCTGACATTCTGGGTTCCAAGATCCTTTCCAGCTATAACATTTCATCTGTAGTGCAGTGGGATGAACACTGACTGAAGTTCTTATCACAGTATCCAGCACATAGTAGGTGGTTAACAAATGTTTATTGATAGATGGACTGAAGTGAGAATTCCTGGATTCAAATATTATTCCTGAAACCCCATGTGTGACATTAGGCAAGTAACTGGGACCCTATTTCCTTAACTATAAAATGAGGATGTTGGGCTAGATGGTCTGTGATGCCTAAATCTACACTCCTCTGTTCTAAACTCCATTCTAACTAAAATTCTATGATCCGATATCCTTCTTGGCTCTGAAACCCCGAGTTCTAAGGTTCCTTCTAGCTGTAACATTACACATACTAATGTCCCTTTTAAAGCTGACATTCTATGACTCCCCTCCATATGCCTGTTAAAAGATATGTGCCTCTGAACCAAAGGTCTTAGTCAAGGTCATTCACTCAGAGGACATTGGCGACAACTTACATTCCAATGCCCAAGTGTCATTAAGGGACCAAAGTTCTGGGCACTGGGTAGGGAATTGATGTCTGTTCCATATGGCCTGGCTGTCTAGAGGACACATGCTCCTCTTGCACTTTGTAAATGGGGACATGTGCTTGGCAAAGCCTTGGCTCCCTCATTCCAACTGGGCTAAGGCCAGGAATGGAGACATTCATCCGGGGAAGGTTTGAAGCCAAACAACGGAAGTCATTTCTCTAAAGGGAGGGGAGGATCTGAGAGTACAAACTGTGGTCAGGTGTTGATTTGGCAGAAGGGCAGTAAGAAATAATGAGAAGAGAGAAAAATGCTAGAGCTGGAAGGAACCTTAGAACAGAGAATGTGGGCTAGAAGGGACTTTGCAAGACAGAATGCTAGAACTAGAATGGAACTTAAAAAATAAAATGCCACTTTTGAAAGGAATCCTAGGAAAAGGAGAGGAGGCGTGAAAAGAGAGAAATGGAGAGAAGGAGGGAGAGAGAGGGAAAAAGGGAAGAGAAGGAAATGAGGGAGAAAGGAAGAGAATTTCCTCTACTCTTGACCCTGAACTTTCTCTATCATGCCACAAATGACTCCTCACCCTTTGAGATTGCTTCCAAAAATGGCACTCTATAGTGTACATAGGTCATTCTGTTCCACATGGTCCCTTCTAATTTCTGTATGCTGTGGCCCTTTGGTCAAAATTCCATCTTCTAATGTCTCACCCAGTTCTAGTGTCCTATGTTCTAAGATACCTACCAGTTGACATTCTAGGCTCTAAGTTCCCTCCTAGCTCTAACATTTCATTTGTAGTATAGTGGAATTAGCATTGACTTTAGCATTGAAGAAGACCTGGGGAAAAATGAGAATCTATTTGTTAATTTTTTTTATTAAAGTACTTAATACAATTCCCGGCACACAGCAGGTGTTCTATTAATGCTATAATCTTCCTCCCCTCCTCAATCTGGAATTTCATTCTACCCCTGGACTATAAGTACAGTCTGCCCCTGTATCACCTTTCTCTAACTGACTTTTAGAACCTGCTTGATAGGGAAGATGCTCTGGCCAGTTGGACTTTGGTGTTCCTGCCCAGGCTCCATTTCTGACACCTCTCCCTACTTTATGGACCTCCCCATCTCACCCACCTCTTCAGCTTCCTTTTATATGCTATCTTTGTAGAATATAGTACTTAACACAGAGCCTGGCAGATAATGAATGCTTAACAAATTCTTGAAGGAAGATTACACTGATTTAAAGTTATATTTTAGGATCACAATCCTAGAAACATAGCTCTACAGCTGAGAGGCCATCTAGACCAATCCCTTATTTTAGAGGTTAGGAAATGAAATCTCAGAACTCAGTGACTTGCCCAAGATCCTATAGATATTGTGCTCCAGAGGCAAGATTTGAATCTAGATCCTCAGACTCCAGAACCACATTGGGTTCAAAGCCAGAATCTACCACACACTAAAGGTTTGCCCTTGGTGGTGCTTATTGCTTCAATAATGTCTGATTTGAATTTTGGAACATGAATCTTCTTTGACCTTGAATAAACAAGTACCTTATCCTTTTTTCTTCTCAGTTTCTTTATCTGTAAAATGAAATGATTAGAAGATCTGTACAGATACAAGTAATATGAGCATATGGAAAGGTGAGAGGAAAGATGATGCCATGAGATCTGATTGCTGCTTTTAGACCCCAGTGGCTATTTACTTCTCCAGCTTATTTTACAGATGAGGAAATTGAGGCATACAGAAGTTTAGTGACTTGCCCAGGTTCACATAGCTAGTATGTGTCTGAAGCTGGATTTGAATTCAGGTCTTCCTGACTCCAGGCCCAGAGTTCAATCTACTGAGCCACTTAGCTACCTCAATTCTGTCATCTATAAAATAGGTATATTAATACTTAGGAGTATTTAACTTCTTCAAAAGATTGTATGAAAAAAATTCATAAATATGTTATAATTTTCTACAAGCTCTTCAAATGTGTTCTTCCATTTTATTTTTATGTATTAAAAAAAATTTAAACCCTTACCTTCTGGCTTAGAATTGATACTAAGTATTGGTTCCAAGGTAGAAGAGAGTAGAAGAGGTAGAAGAAGACTCATTCAAGGTCACATAGCTAGGAAATCTCTGAGGCCAGATTTGAACCCAGGACCTCACATCTCTAGGCCTGGCTCTCTAACCACTGAACAACTTAGTTGCCCCACATTCTTCTTCCCAATGCCCTATGAAACATACTAAGTTCATGTCTGGCTTTCTCCCTAAATCTCTAGGATGACCTATGCTTTATCCTGGGCTCCTGAAATTTATCAAATATACCTTCATTTTGTGGCATTCTTTTTTCCCACTGTGTCCATGCCTTGCCATCTTCCAGTGGTTCCATGTTGCTCAAAGCCATGGTCTCTTCTTCTTTACTCAGCATCCTATTACCTCACCACTATGAGAGTCTGGTACCCCGTTCCTGGGGTCCAATTTTCCCTGCGCCATTGTTGTTTCACTCTTTCTCCTCCCCCATTGCTTATAGATTATCCATTTCCCCACTACCCCTCGCCCTCATCCCACACTATAAGGGGTACATGGACGAGACTCTCTGGTGAGCAAGCCATTCCCTTTTTCTGGCATGGTTCTTCCCTTGCGGACCAAGTTGTCCTGGGGCACTACGCCATAATTTCCCCCAAATACACATGTAACATTTCTCCCACTCACAGAAAAGAAGCCCAAAGTCTCCGTCTGTCCTTTAGGGGTATCTTAAAGCCTCTCTTCTAGTACAGGCTTGTAGCTTTAGTATCTCTTCCATTCCACTCAACAAGTTTGACGTACCAAATTTCCTAGCCATGACTCTGTCTCTCCCTCATCTGGCAGACACAGTTATTCAGTCCTTTCGATTCTACCCTCTCATCCATCCTCTTCTCTCTCTTCCTCCTGAAACCACCCTTGCACAGGCCCTCATTATCACCTGCCCAGATGATTGCTGGGAGTTCTTAAGGGTCCTTCCCCCATCTGCCCTCTCCTACTTCCCACCCATCCTTCTTAACACCACCAGAGCCATCTTGCTTAAAGATGATGTGTGTCAAGTACTTGGTTCTCTATAAACGGGAGCTGCTGTGACATTCGTCATTGTCATTATCATTAATAGACATAGCTCTGATTAGGTCACTCCTCTGCTCCAAAAACCTTAGGGGCTCCTTATATACTCCCTAATGAAGTTTAAGTTCCCATGTTATAATTCCTAGGATTCAGGGTCTTCCATGTTATTATTACTGGGATTTAAGTTTTAAGATTTGCAAAGTACTTTTTAAGTATTATTTCATTTGATTCTCATAACTATGGAAAGTAGGTGCTATTATTATCCCTGTTTTCAAATGAAGAAACTGAGGCAGAAGTGAGGTGACTTACCCAGGGTCACACAGCTGGTGTCTGTGGTTGGTTTTGAAGTCAGGTCTTTCCAGCACACTATGCACTGCACCACCCAGCTGTGGAGAACGAGCATTGGCTCATAGTTTGAGACTGATTTTGTGAAATTAGAAATCTTGAACCCTTGGACTTCATCTCCCAAAATCTTTTTCCCTTCGTTCACATAGTGTCCTTATGTATTGTACATAAAAGTTTGCTGTGACCCCGCCTTTTAGCTCTTCTTCCTGCACTGCTCTCCTCCTTCTTCTCCTCCTCCTCCTCCTCCTCCTCCTCCTCTTCCTCCTCCTTCTCCTTCTCCTCCTCCTCCTTCTCCTTCTCCTCCTTCTCCTCTTTCTCCTCCTCCTTCTCCTCCTCCTCCTTCTTTCTCTCTGTCTCTCTCTTCTCACTTTTTCTTATTTCCTTTACTTCCTGTTTATTATTAATAAATTCTTATAATTACTTGGAGTATCGGATATTATTTTTAATCTTACAACTTCATCCTATGCCCCTCAATGCATCCTACGATTTGGTCAGATAATCAAGCAACCAATCAATATTTATGAAGGACCTACTATGTGCCCAGCACTGTGCTAAGTGCTGGATCCTGCTAGCATCTGCCTCCCAGGGTTGTCGTGAAGATCAGATGAGATAAATGTGAACAGTGTTTTACAGACCTTAAAGCTCTCTGTGCATGTGATTATTATGCCATGTAGCAGAGGCATAACCCTTTGTTTTATCAACTCACAAAGGCAGGGACTGGATCTTATAGAAAATTGGTATCCATCCCAGTGCCCAGCATAAGCCTCTCTGCACAATAGTTATTAATAATTGCTGAATTGAAGAACCATAAAACTTTGGGTTATTATTATTTAAAAACTTGTTTCTGAAATTCCTTCTGAGCGTCTGGCAGCCCCAGTGAAATTATTTTTGTGGATGCTGGCTCTGAAAAGGGCCTAGATATGGTCTTTCAGTAAATAGTGAAAAAGGAAACATGGCGGACTGGAAGGACTTTGGGCTGGGACTCAAGAGATCTGAGTTTCAGTCAGGATGTGGCCATCTCTTTGCGATGACACCTTGAACAATTTTGTTTCTCTTTTTGTATCTCGGTTTTCTCAGACTTTCACTATTAGAATTGTACCAAATTGGAATGTATTGCTTCAGGAGGTAGGGCAGCTAGATTGAGTAGTGGATAAGAGCACTGGGCTTGGAGTCAAGGAGACCTGAGTTCTAATCCAAACTGAGGCACTTCCTAGCTGGACCATCCTGGACAAATCACTTAACCTTGTTTATCTCAGTTTCTTTAACTATAAAATGAGCTGGAGAAGGAAATGGCAAACCATTCTAGAATCTTTGCCAAGACAATCCAAATGGGGCTACAAAGACAACAACAATTTCGGGAGGTAATGAGCTTCTCATTACTGAAGTTTTCATCTGAAATGGAGGCCAGACAGTCCCTCATAGATTAAAATCTTCAAGGGACCATAGTGGTCACCTGCCCGGTTTCTCATTTTATAGATGAGGAAACCAAGAATTAGAGATGTAGAACCAAAATTTCCAACCTGCTCTCATTTCCAAATTTTCCACTGTTCCTGTTGTACAAGAGGCTTCCAACTCCGACATCCTGAAGTTCTTCTCAAGGATCATTTCTGAATTCTCTCTCAGCCTCAATAGTCTTTATTTCAGGACTCAGACACAGTCGTGCTTATATCCAACAGCTCTGCCTTCACAGAGATTTCGTGAGGGAAGTCGTGTTTCCAAAGGGGCCCAGTGCAACAACACCCTGGGAAAACCTTTCCTGTCTGTGTTTTGTGAGTTCTTTTGGACTCGGATACCATTCGGTGGATCTGCTCTCTTGTGGGGATGATCTAAGCTGTAAATTTACTGACCCTTCACTTCTCTCGTTTCACCTCTATGCACATAATCCTGATTATTTCTGGATTTCAGGGTATCTTCTTCATATCAGTGGATAAATGACTGGCATTATTTATGGAGCTCCAGAAACAGGATATAAAACTTATTGAGAAAATATTCACTTAATGAAAAATCATGAAATTTTATACGGCTCATAAACACTTTGGGGGGAGGAAGGTTTATGCCAACTTCTCATACTGATGAGTTGCGTCTCCAGAGCTAGGGTACTGCTCCATCTCCCCTTAGGGATCCAGGTATACCCCTGGAAGACTGGAAGATTCTTCTCAGGTTCTTGACCCCAGTCCCGTTCTGTTGTGTTTCCCCTGGTCAGTCCCAATTTATTATTTTCCATTGCCAGTTTGTATCACCCTAGTAGCATTTAGACAGCTGGTATTTCCTTAATGTCATTGGTAATGCACTTAATATCAATTAAATCATACAAATGGATATTACAGAAAAGAAATAACAAGGAGAGGAGTACAACAACTCTCCCCAAACAAAGGCACATTCTCCTTACTATTTATTTCCAGGGGGAGTGGAATGTTTACCAAGTTCCCTTCTGGATGAAAAATTGCTGATGGAGAAGTCATGCCCTTGTCTATAAGACATAGTGACTCAGGGGCAAATTGAGTTCATTTTGGGGCTGGGCTGGGGCATGGACTCAGCTAGCTTTTTACCTGGTTTGGCTCCAGTGGCAAGATGGTCTCCCATTATTGGTGTTTTTTCTGACCTTTTAATTTTTTTAAACTCTTACTTTCCGTCTTGGAGTCAACACTGGGTATTGGTTCTAAGGCAGAAGAATGGCAAGGGCTAGGCAATGGAGGTCAAGTGACTTGCCCAGGTCATACAGCTAGAAAGTGTCTGAGGCCACATTTGATCCCAGGACCTCCCATCTCTAGGCCTGACTCTCAATCCACTGAAGCCAACTAGTTATCCCCTCTTTCTGACCTTTTGATGCTCACAAGATCATTCTGTCTCCAATACTCTTTTGTATAATATGAAAAAATAGCGCAACAAGGAAATAAGAAATAACAGAGATGTATGTTCACAGGCTAGATAGTGGGCCATGTAGGGAAAATGACATCTACTAAAGTTTAGAGGTTTGGGAACCAAGCTCAGAAGTAATGACAGAATCAAGATTTAAATGCAGGATCTCCGACTCCAAAACCAACGAACTTCCCCCAGTATCATGTTGACTTCTCTAGTTAATTTCCATTTCCCCATCTACCATCTTGCCTCTGTGATGGAAATAAAGCCAATGCTTGTCCTGAAGACTGAATAGCCTCATGGGAACTTATGGGAACTAGAAGTCCTTCCATGAACAGAATCAAGACTTGAATTCAGGACCTCCAACTCTCAAACTAATGAGCTTCCTTGGTATCATGCTGACTTCTCTAAATAATTTTCTTTCCCCCTTCTACCATCTTGCCTCTGTAATGGAAATAAAGCCAATGCTTGTCCTGATGACTGAATAGCTTCATGGGAACTTATAGGAACTAGAAGTCCTTCTATGCACAGAATCAAGACTTAAATTCAGGACCTCCAACTCTCAAACTAATGAGCTTTCCCCAGTATCATGCTGACTTCTCTAGTTAATTTCCATTTCCCCATCTACCATCTTGCCTCTGTGATGGAAATAAAGCCAATGCTTGTCCCGATGACTGAATAGCTTCATGGGAACTTATGGGAACTAGAAGTCCTTCCATGCACCGGCATCAATTCCAAAGGCAAGACTTTCAGACAAGTGCCATCTTCATCCTAGCAATAGGCGATTGTAATGTGCTTGGCCAATAGGGCTGATGCCGATAAAATGAGTTAAGCCCAGATCCATCTGAGCCATAAAAATAAAATAATAATAAAAAAATCATAAAGGTAGCTTGGGAAGCTGCACTCAATCTGTCTTGCTGTCTCCAGGCTGCATTGACTTTGCGGATGACAAGCTAAAAAACTGGAGTTTACTGGCAGCGCCAGCAGCCGAGACCCAGGGGGAAAAGGCCCATGGAGAAGGGCGCAGACGAACGCAGTCCCAGCCTGCCAATTCCCAGAGTCACTCTCCGACCCATCACCTCCCTCTAATAGGCCTAGACTCATCCGGAAACTTAGCCGGGGCTCATTGGGGAGCTCAGTGGAGACTTGGGAAGGGAGATAAATGGGATCGTCAGTTTCATGCTAGTAAGCTTCTGATGAATAGAATTGTTTTCATTCACACAGAGAATATTTCAGTGGAGATGGATGGGACGGAGAGGGAGAAAGCCAATTCTCTTTCTTTTAAATGAGGCGGTAGGGGCCAGGAGAGCAGGGGAGAAGGAGGGGGAGAAGATTATAAACCCCTTCCTCCTCCCCCAGCCTCCCCAAGCGTCTGACACAAACTAATGCAAGAATTCCAGGTAAACTCACTTTGGAGCTGACTAGGCTGGGGATTGCCGGGCTTCACGGATGGAGAATTAAGTAAAAGATGAAGGAATGATGGACTGGTTGTTAGAAGAGGAGAGACTAAGGGAGAAGGAGGGTATACCATGCAAGGAGTCGAGGTACTTTTGAGGAAAAATGGTGGACCCAACAATCATAGCCAGGAGATTTTTTTTCCCAAAAAAAATATGTCTAGTATCCATACGGTGGGCATTCCCCATTTGGACTGCTTGTGGAATATTTTGTTTTAGATGCCAAATTTTGGGAAGGATGTGGATGAATTGGAACATATCCAAAGAAGGATAACTAGAAGGATGATGGGAAACCTGGGGAGCTAATAGAAGGAACTGGGAATTTCTGTCCTGGAGAAGAGTAAACTTAGGGAGGCACATGATTCCTTCAGATATTTTTGGCACTGTCATGTGGAAGATAGATTAAGCTTATTTTGCTTATTATCACAGAGTAGAACTAGGAATGATTAATGGATTTGGAATACACATACCTAAATTTCTAATATGGCTATATGTGTAACTTTGGGAAGATTATTTTATTTTTCTAGGCCTCAGTTTTCTCTTCTGTATAATGAGAGTTGGACTAGGTGGCCCTGAGTTTCTTTCAAGCTCTAAATCCTCTGAAGTTACATGGAGATAAATTCCCACCCATTGTATACTTCGCCCTCCAATTCCTAATAACTGGAACTTTTAGTACTAGAAGGGAAGTTAATACAATGAGGATAAGAGACAATTCTCAAGAAGAAGACTGGGGTAGCTCATTCCCAGTAGATTCCAATGAGGATGAGAAAGGAGCACTATCGAAAAGAGCAGATGTGGCTGCACAGGGAACTCATTAATGAGCTTAGTTTTCAAAGCAACCTGTCCAAGAGATATAATTAAGGGAAAATATAAGAGTATTATGGTTGCATGCAAGGATGAATACTATCAAACTGGAGAGAGGAATAAATTGAGCTAAAACAATAATATCTACTATAAGATTAAGAATTAATATCCAAATACTTCAAGTATTATATTCTTATAAGAATTTATTAACTAATAACTTGAAGGAAAAGGAAAATGATAGCATTTCCAAAGAAAGAGTTGCCTGAAACCACCAAAAGCTGGAAGAGAACCAGGAGGAGAGCACGGGAAGAAGTCAAAAGGTGGGGTTACAGCAAATTTTTATGTACAATATGTAAGGATGCTACATGGACGAAGGGAAAAGGATTCTGGGAGATGAAGTCCAAGGGTTTAAGATTTCTAATTACACGATAAAGTGACAACAGCAATTGAAGTGAAAAGTTCTTTGAACCAATGAGGTCCTGGAGAACAGATAATAAGACATACTTCTCTGTTATCAGCAGGGAAGCATGGCATTAATGGAGTTTCATGTGTTGAATGTTTCATATGTTGTCAGATGGGATCACTGAGTTGGATGCTTTCACTTACTTATTTTTCTCTGTCACAAGGGAATGCTTAATCTGAAGGGGAAAGGAGGCAGTATTGCATAGGGGAAAGCTGGTTGGATTAGACATCAGAGGACCTCAGTTCAAATCTCTTAGGACATTTATAGTGTGAGCTTGGATTAGATGCCCTTCCTGAGGTAGGTAGCACAGTGGATAGAGTGCCAGGCTTGGAGTCAGGAAGGTTCATCTTTCTGAATTCAAATCATTCTCAGATGCTTAACAGTTGTACAACCTTGCACAAGTCATTTAACTGTGTTTGCCTCAGTTTCCTCATCTATAAAATGAGCTGGAGAAAGAAATGGCAAACCATTCTAATATCTCTGCCAAGAAACCTTAAATGGGATCATGAATGAAAATGACTGAACAAAATCTAAGGTCCTTTCTATCCCTAGTTAAATGATTCTGTGACCTCACTTGGGCTCACATAAAGTAAATATTGGAAACACTTTGTACTTAAAAGAACTTTTAAAATATAATGATAAGGGACAAGTAACAAAAGTCAGAAATAAAGAAAATGACAAAATGTCCAACACTTCAATTCCAAGTGAACATAGAATAAGATTTCTATGCTCTGGACTCTTACTGAGAAATGGCTTATCAGTGTTTTTCTTTATTTGGCTTTTCATAGAATATCAAATCTTAGATTTTGAGTTGGAAAGGACCTTTAGGGTCCATCTAATTCAACTCTTTCTTTATGGAAGAGAAACTGAGGCCCAGTGAAGGGTCACTTACTTAAAGTCACATAGTGTCAAAGATCAGATTTGAACCTGGATCTCTTGACTTTCATTATTGAGATCATCCCTCTCTTACAAAATATTTGGAAGAAAATCAATTGATTAATCAGTCAGCTAGCATTTATTACAGTACCTGTCCTCAAGAAGCTCACAGCTTATTGGGGGAGACAACATGCAAAAAAACTTACATCTGAACTGCATGTAGGTGTGAGAAGCTGGAGATAATTAAAGAAAAATGGCCTTACCTTTAAAGGGAGGATAAAGAAAGGCTGCTTACAAAATGCAAAACTTTAGCTGAGCTTTGAAGCAAGCCATGGAAGTTAGGAATTGAAGATGAGGAGGGAGAGAGTTCCAGGCATGGAGGGCAGTCAGTGAAAATGCCTGGACTTGAGAGATGGTAAGTTCTGGGCAAGGAGCAAGTCAGAAAATCTTTGAGACTTCGCAATTAACTCATTATGTGACCCTGGACAGATCACTTCCCTTTCTGAGCCTCAGTCTCCCCATCTGTATAATAGAACTAGACAAGTTGATTTTTCAGGATTCTTTCAATCCTACCTAACATTCCAGATCTCAGTAAAAATGTGGTTCCAACATTGGCTTCACAAATGACTTACCATGCAAGTGACCTTGGAGAAATCACTTCAGCTTTGTCATCTATCAAACAGGAATAAGGGGACAAAGGAGTCAGAGATTTAGAGATGGAAGAGAGCTTTTAGATGTCTTATAACCCCACTATCTCATTTTAAACATGAACAAATACTGGTCCAGAGAAGGGGGAACTGGTTACCCAGTCACTCCCTGGGCAGTGCCAGCATTTCCTCCATTTTCTTTTTTGTTTTAAACTCTTATCTTCTGTCTTAGAATCAATTACTATGTATCGCTTCTAAGGCTGAAAATCTGTAAGGGCTAGACAATGGGGATTAAGTGACTTTCCCAGGGTTGCACAGCTAAGAAGTCTGGGGATACATTTGAACCTAGGACATCTGTCCAGTGAGCTATCTAGCTTCCCCTCTCATTTCCTGTATTTTTTAATTAAATTAAATTGAATTAAACTTTAAAACCCTCACCTTCCATCTTAGAATAAATACTGTGTATTGGTTTGAAGTCATAAAAGCAGTAAGGGTTAGATAATGGGAGTTAAGTGACTTGCCCAGGGTCACACAGCTAGGAAGTATCTCAGGCTAGATTTAAAGGCAGGACTTCCCATTTTTAGGCCTGGCTCTCAATCCAATTTCCTCCTTTATAAAAGCCAATCCTAGGCTATCTCCTTTCTCCCTACCCAAGCTTTCAGAAATAAACCTGTTTCTTTCAGGTCTCCCCTGTGCCTGGGGAAACAAGAGATGAAGGATAATTGGCTGACTCTCTGGACGTCAGGTCTAAGATACCCTTCGGTTGGGAGGCCCCTTCCAGTCTTGAATCTGTGGAAGCTGGTAGGAGCTCTTGCACTACGTCCACGATGAAGGGGACACTGAAATCGAGAGCCTATGAGAGCCTCCATCTCCATCCTAACTCGACCAGGCTCTGCGATGCTAACACCTTTCTGCACTCTGCTATAAGTCACCTTCTACGAGAGATTAAAAAAAAGAAAAGCCAGGCAGCTTTGGGATGTTCCAAGCCATGAGGAGTTTTCTTACAAGCCTGCACAGCTGCAAATGTAACAATTATCCTTTATGCCATTGATTTTATACAGCTTCTCATCAACCTCCACACGCTCATAAAGCATCTCCATATGGGCTCCACACCCAGCCCTTCTGCTCTGGAGCTGCTCCCTGGCGATGTCGCCTGAGTTACACTCGGCGCATCCATCCTACTTTGGTGGAGGAAGAATTATTCTGATGCTGACTTAACATGGTCCTCCCTGCTGCCGATGAATTAGGGCTGTCTTTGCAAGAGGGTGGCTTCAAAGGATGGCTCCGATGCCAACCACTGATCAAAAGTGCCTGCGGAACTCTCCTGCCCGTCTCATGTCTGCAGGCATCTAGGGTTAGAGAGGGGACAGAGCTCGGAGGCTGGCAGCCTCGAGATCTTGGTTTTACTCCTTGTTCTGTCATTTACCAGCTGGTGACCCGGGACCCCAGTATCTTTGCCAAGAAAGCCCCCAAATGGGGTCATGAAGAATTATTGGGCAGAACTGAAACGAGCGAATAAGAAGACCTGCCTCCTGCGCCCAGCTCAGTGGCAAAATGTGGTACCTAGTTCCCTCCTCCCTCCTCCCTGTGCTGCTGCCATTCTGGGATGGTTGGTGATGGTGTAAGGAAGGGAATTTCCCCTCATCCTGATGCCTTTCTGGGGAATAAGAGGCCCTGCCTGCAACCTACTCAGACTAGACCTGGGGCACAGAGTGACTTCTTTCCTATAGACTTAGTGGATGATATATGAAATACTCTTGACTGTGTCTCCCCACTTCTAAAGGCTGAGGAGCCTGCTTCAGGGAGATTTGGGATAATGTGGCCTGGAATTGCCTTACAGATTCTGTAGAGCAGGTAGAGAGATTCTATGATTGGTTCTGGACTGGAGGAAACTTTTTTTTTAAGTTTTTATTTTGAATATTTCCCCCTAGTTACATATTTCACGTTCTTTCTCTCTCCCCCAAACCCCTTAACCCCCCTTAACTGATGCACCTTCCACTGGGTTTTACATGAATCATTGATCAAGACCTAATTCCATATTATTGATAGTGGGACTAGAGTTATCGTTTAGTGTCTTCATCCCCAATAATATCCCCATCAACCCATGTGTTCAAACAGTTTTTTTTTTTCTTCTGTGTTTCTCTGGAGGAAACTTTTTGAACTGGCATAGTCTGACCAGGGGGGCATCTTTGACAAGATCTGAATCAGGTTCCGCTTGTCTCCTTTGCTTCATTCTCTTTGGCTGAACTCTTGATGTTGGACTGCTGATGGTAACCAGTGAGAAACAAGTCAGTAAGAGCCCTTGAAGTCCTCTCTCTGATGAAGGCAGCTGGCCCTGAGCAACGGGTCTCAATCCTTGGCCTCTGCATTCATTCTTTTCTATTTTAAGTGAAGGGATGGGGTCCTCTAGTCTTGTGAGTCTTAAAAGGTCAATAGATAGAGCCTTGAGCATCCTAGTGTTTTGGATTCCCATATTCTTGGTTTTAAGGTATTGATGCCCTGGGGAGAAGAGAGTGACCTTTAGCTGAGACTCCTGGGATCCAGCTGAGATGAAAACTCATCTGAATGTGAACACAATGGGACCAGGTCTATTTAGGAAGTGAACTAAACCTGAACCCATGTTCCCTGGAAACTGAGGCAGGATCATGCAGAGTATTCCTTTGAAGCATGGAAGGAAATTTTATTTTTGTTATTGCTGTACCTTTGAAATAAATATCTTTTTTTTAAATAAAGGTTCACTGATTTGTTAAGTAGTTAAATGGAACAAAAGTGCTAACTCAGTTCTTCTCTTCTTAAAATCCTTACTTTCCATCTCAGAATCAATATTGTGTATTGGTTCCAAGGGTTGTGGTTAAGTCACTTGCCCAGGTTGACACCCAAAAAAGGAAGTATCTGAGGCTAAATTTGAATCCAGGACCTTCCATCTCTAGTTCTGGCTCTCAATATACTGAGCCACCTAGTTGCCCCTGCTACTCAGTTCTTGACATCTAACAGTGGGAGGAGATGCTCAGAGGAAGCTCGAGATCATAGCATGAGAGAAGAGAGTCCTCAGGGTGTCCCAAGCACTCTGAGGGAGGAGAGTAGCTGCCTGGTTCTGAGACATTTGCCCAAACATACTCACTATGTAGAGATCTGGATTGTTTTCATTTTTAAAAACTCTTACCTTCTGTCTCAGAATCCATACTGTGCTTTGGTTCCAAAGCAGAGGAGCCATAAAGGGTAGACAATGGGGGTTAAGACTCTCGGTCTGGCTCTCAATCCACTGAGCCACCTCGCCATCCCCAGATCTGGATTATTTTCACAAGTCGGGCAATTATCAGTCTACAGAAGAGTCTCAAAGTCAAGCCTTGGACAGAAATACAGCATTGGTTCTCCCGCTCTGCCTGGATGTCTCTCCAGATTCTAATCCCAGCACAATCTAGTCTGGGTTTCTTGCTTGACTCTTCAATTCATTTTTTTCTCTTGAGTCCTTATTTTCTTGCAGGCCTCTCTACAAGAAACTCCTCTCTTTTTAATTCTGTGATGGAAGCTGCCTTCCTCCTGCACAGGCACTACTCACCCTCTCATTGTTCTCCAGTGACGGAGCCTTACAGGCATCAGTACCACCTAGAGGCTAATGGAACATCAGGTCGTCAGTCAGTCAGCAAGCATTCAAGTGCTTCTTACATGATGGACCAAGTTGTTCAAATGCCAAAAGCACATTTGCCTAAAGGGCTATTTTATGGGGGAGTCACACAGAGGTCAGAAGAACTGGGACAAGGACTCTGAAAAGAGACTGTAGGTAGGCTGGCAGAAGGATGAGTTTTGTCATCAACTGGCAGGTTCATCAATGTAGAGACTTTTTAAAAAACCTTTACCGTAGAATTAAATTTAATTTTAATTAATTTATTTTTAATTATTTATCATTAATTAATTATTAATAATTATTAATTAATTACATTACTCTAATTTCAACTTTTATCTTAGAATCAATACTATGTATCAGTTTCAAGGCAGAAGAGTGGTAAGGGCTAGGCAATGGGGGTTGTGACTTGCCAAGTGTCACCCACCTAGGAAGTATTCGAGGTCATATTTGAACCCAGGACCTCCCATCTCTGGGCCTGGCTCTCCATCCACTAGCCATCTAGCTACCCCCAATGTATATACTTTTTAGGGACCCTCTCTCATTCATGGTAGAATTCCTTAAGATAAATGCCTAGCTACTGTGTTTCCCCCAAGCTGTGCCCCTTCACCCTTCCTGGCTGTGAGACTGCTGCCATATCTAGTACAGTTAAGTTGTGGCCCTTATCCCCTGTTGGCAGTCTGAAAAAGCTTTGTTCATCAAGGTGGGGCTCTTCCAAAAGCTTCCCAAAGCACATGCTGGCTCTTTATTGCCTGGCCATCAGCCCTCTCCATCCCACTCACTCCTATCCCTAAATCCCAGGGAACCTCCAGCTCTATAGACTCTTCTGATTATAGGAATCAGACAGGGTTCTAAAATGAATGCTTGATGAACAATCCATCTTCTTGTTGTCTCGGAAGGAAAGATACTGCGTTCTACTTAGCCCTTGATAGTGGATCTGGGTCTCTGATGGAAGCAAGTGAGGATCTAGGAAGGCCACAGGAACATGATGAGGTCCTTGGGCTTAAGGGACTTGAAAGTAACGATGAGAACTTCTGGAACTGGAAGAATCCAGAATGTCAGTGCTGGGAGGGTCCTTAGAATAGAGAGTGCCAAAGCTGGGAAGGGCTATGGAATCCCAGGGATGGGAAGAGCCTTAGGACATTGGATATTTGAGTTAGGAGGGACTTCCCACCTACTAATCTTTTCTTAATCCTAACTCCCACATTTTCAAGATGGGGAAATTGAAGTCAGAAGAGAGAAATGGACTTTACCCAAGTCACACACATAGGGAGGAACTGAGTTAGGATTTGAACCCAGGTCCTTTGACACAAAGCCTAGTGCTTTTTTCTGCCAGGCTACACTAGTGGCAGCGCATAGCTTTGTTGTGGGCTGGGACAAAGTTTTCTACTTTCAAAGGCAGGATTTTTAAAATTCCATTTTAAAGATGAGGAAATGTAGGCACAGAGATGGGAGGCAACATGCATCAAGTTACCTTGCCATTGGGGAACAGGACCAAGTCTCCCATTATTACCAGTCTAGAGTTCTTTAGATCAAATCATGATCCTTCCCCTATTTGCCCACCTTCTACCCATCTTGTCTTCATTGTGCCCCACAGGGATGCCAAATAATAACAATGTGGGAAAAGCCATTTTTGTCTAATCGACTTCTGTCCTGCTTTTGAATCCCAGGGAGCTTGGGTACACCACCAAGAGGTCCCCTAACCCTGGAGATTAGAAATATGAGAAATATCATTTCTGGGTCTCCCCTGATTTGGATAATGGATGAAACAATGAGAAGTGTCTCTGATTCTTAGGAATTGCCCCCCCACACACATAAGACCTGGGGTGATGAGACCTGGGAATCGGAACATCTGTGGATAAACAGAGGGAGATGTCTTTGAATATTTGAAAGGTCATCATAGGGAAGTATTATTCAACTTACTTGTCCTGTTTGAGTTTGGCCAGTAAAACTAGGAACAAAAAGTATAAGTTTCAGAGAGAAAGAGAGAGAGATTTTCAATCAGTGTAAGGATGAAAAAAATTGAACAGTTACAGTAGTCCCAAAATGGAATGGATTGCCTTGGAAGGTAGTAAGATCCTTGCCATTGGAAGTCTCCAAGCAGAGTCTGTTGGTGATGCTATGGAGAGGATTCCTATTCAAATAGAGATTGGTCTAGGCTGGAATTCTATAATTCTAGGAGTTTTCCTAATATATGATTCTGCCTCTTTTCTCTCCCCAGGAACTCAAGTGTCATCAACTAGATGAGAGCAATTAGAGAGACCTTTTATGCTCTGGAAGTTGAAATGATACCTCTCAATGGGAGGGTAAATGCTGAGCAAGATCATTCTATGCTTTCTGTCTTTTGAGACATTGTGTGTGTATGAACATAGACACACAGACACAGACACACAGACACACAGACACACACACATATATATATATGTACATATATATATATATATATTAGCTCTTATTTCTATATCTCCCTTACCTCTCAATCCATAGTAGAAACCTCCTAAATGATTAGTAAAATAAGACTTTATCTTCTTCCCAAAGAAGAGGGAATCCAGATCCTAAAGATGCGAAGGAATTCATTTCAATAGTCAAAAACAGGAATGAGAGAAGTAGAATAGAGTATTTGGAATCAAGGGTTCAAATCCTACCTTCACTATTTAATTACTGCCTCTGTCATCTTGGCCAAGACACTTCCCTGCCTTGGGACTTCAGTTTCTTCTGGAACATTACTTTCATTTCCAAAATTCTGTTTTATAAGACACCGAGCTCTGAAATTTTATGTTCCAAGAGGCCTCTCAGATCTAACATTTTACATTCTAAGACTACTCCCAATTCTAGTATTCTTTGTTCTAAGATAATTGTTTGCTCTGACATTTTATGTTTTCAGAGCCCTCCCAGTTCTCTATTCCTGCATTCTTAGGTCCCTTGCAGCTCTTACATTCTTTGTTCTCAGCTGCCTTCTAGTTTGAATATTTTATATTCTAAGGTCTCTTCCATCTCTGACTTTCTAGTTCTAAGAGTTGATTCGATGGTCCTTTTGAATCCTGAAATTCTTTTCATTTTCAATGTTCTAAGGTTCATTCTAGTTCTGATGTGTTCTGCCATTCTCTCTCTCTCTCTCTCTCTCTCTCTCTCTCTCTCTCTCTCTCTCTCTCTCTCTCTCTCTCTCTCTCTTTCTCTCTCTTTCTCTCTTCCTCTTTTTCTTTCTCTCTCTCTCCTATAAATATTCAATGTTCTAATGCCCTTTTGAGGTCACTAGCCTTCTCTGAGATATTTCCAAAGAGAATGTCTTCAGTGGATCTTCCATGCAGAAGGATGATGGCGTCAGCTGCTATCAGGTATTGGGTGTTTGGTGGGATAGGAATGCTCTCCTTCTCACCCAGGTGCATGGTGAATAGGATCCAATGATAGCTCCTTCTCATACTTGTAAATGACTCAACAGGACAATGGGCTTCACAAGCAATTCTGATGAGGCCATTAAACATATTTCCATCAGTGCAATCAACACGACCGGAGTTTCTGAAAATACTGGCTAAGTGTTCTCATCAGCCTCAGGAACCGACTTCAAACTGTTTGGCTTTTGTGATTTCCCTTGCAAATCCCTGGTGTTCTCCCATCCGGGGAAGGTATGAATCCCCCATTATGTCCAAAGCTGTTGGAAATTGGTCCATTTCCCTGAGCTAGGGATGATGCCTGTGTTGACAGCTAATTTCCTGTAATGAGCTTGCTGGAGGGAAATAACATCACTGGTTGATGGAAATACAAGGAAAATCAGCTGTGATGGGATATTTTGGTCCTATGTATGGAGTTTACTTTCCTAGGGCTATTCCTGGTGCCAGATGCTTTCCATGAGATGGGGATCTAGTCCCCCTCTTCCAGAATGGCTTTCTAGTCGAATGCTTAATTCACTGAGTTGGCAAATCTATTAAGTGGTCCTATCTGGGGAAGGATCTTCTATGGGACTAGAGATAGTAAAGTCCTGGGAAGTTCTGAGAGCATCAATTCATGGGAATCAAAAAATAGCCCTTCCCTATGGATACATGAATGATAGAGCAAGGCAGACATCATAGGTGAGGGATGCATGGCCATGAAAGTGACAATTAGGAAACCTCCAAAGTTTAAGCCAGATCACTGAAGCATGGAATATAAAGCTTTAGAGCTTATTTAATCAGTTTCTTCCCTACTTTCTTTTTAGAGAGAATAAGACTAAGGCTGGGGAAACAGGAACTAATTTTCTAAGTGGCTGAGCTAGGACTAGGACCCACAGTAGACATTTTGCTGGTTTGGGAGTCTGAGGATCTGGATGTGAATCTCATCTCTCTCAAGTACTAGCTGTATGACCTTGTGTAAGTCACTTAAACTCTATGAGCCTCAGTTTCCTCATCTAAATTGATCTGCTCTAATGCCTCTCATCTCTCCCTCCTGGCTTCCCTGACTTCCTTCAAGTGTCAGCCAAAGTCCTGCCTTCTACAGGAAGCCCCTCCTGATCTCCCTTACCTCTATTGATTATCTGCAGTTCATCTTCTGTGTATCTTAGTATCTTCCCTATTAGACTGTAACCTGCTTGAGGTCAGGGTCTAATTTTTTATTTTTTTAGTTTACTTTGCATCCCCATCACTTAGCAAAGTGCCTGGCCATGGAGGGCACTTAAATGATTGTTGACTGACCCACTGACTGTTATCTCCTGATTCCTTTTGTACCTCCCACATTTCTCTACCTATCTTGAAGATCAACATATCTCTCATAGCTCTATGTATCTTCTTCCCATCAATGAAGCCATCCATATCATCTTGTACTATAATCCTACAACTGCTCTGGAAACAAAGTTTGGTTGGAATGGAGCAGTCATGTATTAATAAAAATTATAATACTATCCACTTGTCCAGACCTCTGTCTACAGCTATGTAAATACTGTTGTGAGGAAGATTATTTAGTATGTTACATATAGTTTATATGGACCTAGCAACAATACTGATATATAAGTTTTCTTTTTAACCCTTACCTTCTGTCTTAGAATCAGTATTGTGTATCAGTTCTAAGGTAAAACAGCGGAAAAGGTTATGCAATGGGAGTTAAGTGACTTGCCCAGGGTCACACAGCTAAGAAGTGTCTGAGGTCAGATTTGAACCCAAGACCTCCAGTCTCTGGACTGTCTCTCAATCCCCTGAGCCACCCAGCTGCCCCCATGAATAAGTTTTAATAGCATAAAATTTCCCTGACACTTTGCAAAGAATACTCTATATATTCACATATGTGTATATTTAATAATAACAAGTATTATTGTAACTAACATTTATATGGAGCAGGTAGGTGGCTCAGTGGATAGAGTACCAGGCATGAAGTCAGAAAGATGCATTTTTCTGATTTCAAATCTGACTTCACACACTTATTAGCTGAATGACCTTGAGCAAGTCACTTAACCCTGTTTGCCTCAGTTTTCCCATCTGTAAAATGACCCGGAGAAGGAGCTGGCCAACCACTCCAGAATTTTTGCCAAGAAAACTCCAAATGGGGTCACAAAGAGTTGGACACGATTGAAAAAATACTGAACAGCAACAACAACAGAATTTATAAATGCTTACTGAGTGCTAGGCATTGTGCTTAGTGCTTCACAATTATTATTTCATATGGTCCTTGAAACAACCTTAGGAGGTAGTTTCTATTACTATCATTATTATCTCCACTTTTCCATTGAGGAAACTGAGACAGAGGTTAAGTGATTTACCCAAGGTTACATAGCTAGTATGTGTCTGAGGCTAGATTTGAACTCAAGCCTTCCTGACACTGGGTCCAGCACTCTATCCTCTGTGCCCCTGATCTGTGTGTTTATGTATATGTATAATTTTTGTTTCCTTTTATTTTTATTTTTTCCCCTTTTAACATTTTAAATGTTATTTATTTAATTAATTTCAAGCTATACATTCATATTATATTATAATATATTATTGTTCATGTATAATATAAATATAATATATTATATTACATTACTTTATTATTATATGCATATATTATATTATATAGTGTATATATTGTATATTATGCATGTTATAGAAATAATTATTATAATAAAATATTATTATTTATTTTATTAACATTCCCCTTACATTTTTATTTCCCTTTAACATCTTTCTGACATACCTACAGCCAAGGTCATTCAATCCTTTCTGGCTCCATTACCTGTTCTTATAGGAGCCCCTTCCAGAATTCCTCCAATATCAGTTCTCCCTATCTTCTCTCCATAAAATTAAAACAAAATCACTGTGAAATCCTCTCCTCTATTTCTGATATTTAAGTGACCTGCCTATCTTTCACAGTATGCTGTATTTACTGATCTGTGCAGATGTTGTGCTCATCACCTGAGGGTTTTTTTCATATTTTTAAAAACTACATCTCAATCTAACTTCAATCTTTGTATTTTATTCTATGCATTTAAAAACATGATTCTCAGAAGTGGTTGGCCAGCGTGCTTCATCAGACTGCCCAGGGGCCCCCTGAAATAATGAGAATGTAAGTTCCTCAAAGGCAGGCACTATCTCAAGCACTATGTAAGTAACGCCAGATGTCTACTAGGAATTTAGTAAAGAATTATTGATCAATGGAAATTAAAAAAAAATATGGAAATTCAATGCACACAGTGGGCAATCTGGTAATACATATCCCCTCCCATTTCTGTGGTCTCTTTGCTAAAGGATGAGGGAGTGTGTTTCATCATACCAGACAACAATGACAACAGGATGGCTTTCCCCCATATTTCGTGCCCATAGGAAGAGGCAAGTCTTAGAGTATTTGTGGTGGGGCCATTTTCAAAGATGGCTTTGGAGGCTGACTATCACCCCACCCTTTCCACAAAAGCTACAGTTTTCCACTTATAAAAATCCTTCTTTATTTTCCTCGATGAAAATGTGCCATGATTCTTGGAGAACCAAGAGTGCCAGCTTTCCAGGACTGCTGCTGCCTGCCACAATTCATCCGAGTTCAGCCCTTTTTAGGACCATCATCATTTACATTATTGCAATCAATGTGCCCAGTGCATTATTCTCCTGGTTCTTTCCTTTGCCTCACTTCCTACCAGTGTTGTCCAGGGTCTAAAATCCTCATATTTCTTCATCTCTTTTATCACAAAAGTACTCCATTATATTCCTATATGCCAGTTTGTTCAGCCATTATCCAAATCATGCAGCCTTATATATTGATCCAGTGGACACTGAATATGACATCTTATTTGAGCCTCCCAATAGTCTGGTGAGACTGTGCAAGTGGTGCTGTTCTTATATTAGAGGTGAGAACACTGAGTTTCAGAGAGAGAGAGAAAAGACCTGCACTAATCACTGGCGGAGCCAGCACACAAACCTAGGTTTTCTGACCACTAGCCTCAAGGAGGAGAATGAAAAGGGCTGACGGTGCTAAGAAGGGTGCCAATGTACACTGAAAAGGATGTTCAGGATGATGCAGCAGCAAATAAAGATCAGTGACCAGGGGGAAAAGTGCTGCTACTTCCAGAAATAATTGGAAGATGATCTGGGGGTTTTAGTAGACTGCAAGCCTAACATTTGTTAGAAGGACAATGTGGTAGTCAGGGAAAGCTAATATGATCTTAGGTCTAGGGCTAGGTGGGATTTCAGAGGCCATCTAATTTAATTCTCCTATTTTATATATTAGGAAAGTGAGGTTCAGGGTCACACAGATAGTGTCAGAGGTAAGTCAGAACCCAAGTCTTCAGAGTCCAGAGTTAATGCTTTTTTACACTTTGCTACCCTGCCTCATCTTAGACTGCATTTGCATTAATTCAGTTCAGTTCAGCAAGTAACTATTAAACGTTATTTATGTGCAAGGTGCTGGGATAGGCAGTGAGGATTCAACAATTTTTGTAGAATAATCTCTGATTCAAGGAGCTTCCATTGTATAAGAAGGGGTGATACCTATAAACAAATGAATATATGATAGGGTAAGGGAAATTGAATAAAGAGGGCCTTAAATGCCAAGTTAATGAATTATATTTTACCCAAGACCGATGAGGGATGACTAATGGTTTCTAGAAGGGGAAATTATATGATCATATCATGTATTAGAGTGATTCAAAGGGGAAGTTGTGTAGAGAATAGATTGGATAGGGGAAAGACTAGAAACTTGGAAACCAATTAGAAAGCTATTATAGAAGTCCATATGAGAGATAATAAAGTTATGGACAAAGATGGTGGCCATGTGAGTTGAGAGAATAGGGCCACTGCAAGAGATGTGAAAGAGCCTTGAGAAGAACTGACAATTGATTGGGCACTGGAAAGAGAAGAACAAAGCATAATTGTGAGTTTATGGATGTGGGTGTCTGGGATGATGATGGCATCCTCAACAGAAATAGGGATGTTGTCCAGAGAAAGAACAGTGGGAGTAGCAAAACAGAAGAAAAAAACATGATTGATTGCATGGTTCAATGGATATATGACTGGGGTTTTGGCTTCAAAAGAACACTATTACAAATATGACTAATATGGAAATATGTTTTGAACAATGACATATGTGTGACTCAGTGGAATTGTGTGTCAGCTCCAGGAGGGGGGGAGGGAAGAGGGGAGGGAAAGAACATGAAACTTGTAACTATGGAAAAAATATTCTAGATAAATTAAAAAATACATTTAAAAAAAAGATGCAGTAGAGATTATTGTGCTAGTGTGGATAGGTTTTGATAAAATGCTTAGCTTTAATATTATTTTATTGCCTTCAAACCATAATGAAATGGAAAGAAAGCAAAATACTTAAAGAAAAGGAAATAGTGATGTTTGAAGGAGTAATAGATCTAAGTGTGTGTTAGGGATGAGGAGAAAGATAATTAGTTCTTGGACATATTGAGCTTGAAATATTTATGAGATGTCCAGTAAGGTATATTCAACAAGAAGTTGGTGATGATGCACAGCATTCAAAAGAGACATTAGAGCTGGTTATATAGATTGAGTCAGAAAAACTTATCTTCCTGCATTCAAATTTAGCCTCAGACACTTACTAGCTATGTGATCTGGGCAAGTCATGTAACCATATTTATTTCAGTTTCCTCATCTGTAAAATGATCTGGAGAAGGAAGTGGTAAACTATTCCAGTATCTTTGCCAAGAAAACCCCAACTGGGGTTATGGAGAGTCTAACACAACTGATATGCCTGAATAACACATAGATTTTGGAGGCATATAACTAGAGGTGATAGCTGAACTCAGAAATAGAATCTTGGGATATATACATGCTCACAGGTAAGGAAATGGATGATGATCTAGCAAAGAGGACCAAGGACCATTCAATTATCTTCTTTGTCCAGAAAGATAACTTCTGTTTTTAGAAGGTCTTAAACTTCAAAGTCTTAAATTTGGGACTATTCTTGAGATACTCTTTGAGAAGGACACTATCCAATAAATCTCCCTTTGTTGTAGAAGTCTGGATTTCATTGTCCTTTTGCCTACAAATATTTCCCTTTTGCTCTAAATCAGGGTTGGGCAAACTACAGCCCCCATGGGCCAGATGTGGCCCCCTGAAATGTTCTATCCTCTGTGGGACATTATTCCTAATCTGATAAATACAATGAGCAGGATACAATACAATGAAACTTTGAAAGAGTTCCCTTAGAAACAGACTGACTGACGAGCATTTCCTTTCCTTTGGCTCCCTCTTTAAAAAGTTTGCCCATCACTGCTCTAAATAGATGGCAGAAGGGCAGGAGTTCAGTAACATTTTCCATGAACTCTCTTCTCAGGTATACTCAATACTTGTAAAAATACAATTATAAAACACACAATGTGAGAAATATCCAAAGTTTGTCTTGGTTGTGTCAATATGATAAAAAATGTGACACTGACTAAATCAGTTTACAAGTTCTTGATATTCAGTCATGTCTGACTCATCATGACCCCATGGAACATAACACGCCATGCCCTTCTATACTTCTCTAACTCCCAAAGTTTATCAAAGTTTATGTTTATTGTTTTCATGATACTTCTTATGTCATCCTCTGCTATTCCCTTTTCTTTTTGCCTTCAGTCTTTCCCAACATCAGGGTCTTTTCCAATGAGTCCTATCTTCTCATTATGGGGCCAAAGTACTTCAGCTTCAGCTTCAGTGTTTGACCTTCCAGTGAATAGTCGGAATTAATTTCTTTATGGAACAACTGATTTGACATTCTTGTTGTCAAAGGGACTCTCAAAAGTCTTTGCAAGCACCACACTTCAAAAGTTTTGATTCTGCAATGCTTAGTCTTCCTTAATACTCCAACTTTCACAGCCATACATTACTATTGGAAGAACCATAGCTTTTACTATGTAGATCTTTGTTGGCAAGGTGATATCTCTGCTTTTTTTAGTATGCTATCCAGATTTGCCATAGCTTTTCTTTCAAGTAGCAAGTGTCTTTTATTTTCATGGTTGCAACTGCTGTCTGCAGTGATCCTTGAGCCCAAGAATATAAAATCTGGGGCTATTTCTTCTTCCTCTGTTTGCCAGGAAGTGATGGGACCAGTTGCCAAGATTTTATTTTTTTAATGTGAAGCTTCAAGCCAACGTTTATACCCCTCTCTTTCACCTTCATCAAAAGGCTTCTTACTTCATCACTTTCTTCCACCAAAGTGAGATTATCCATGTATCAAAGAGTATTGATATTTCTCTGGGCAACCTTAATTTTGTTTTTTATTTATTTATCCAACCTAGCATTTCACATGATGTACTCTGCACATAGGTTAAATAAATGAAGTGACAATATACAGACTTGTCATACTCCTTTTTCAATCTTAAACCAATCAGTTGTTCTATGTTTGGTTCAACTTGATCCTTCTTGACCTCTGTACAGGTTCCAAAGAAGACAAATAAGATGATCTGGTACTTCCATCTCTTTGAGAACTTGCTACATTCTGTTGTGATTCACACCATCATGACTTTATAGTCAATGAAGCAGAAATAGGTGTTTTACTGAAACTCTCTTGCTTTCTCTATAATCCAGTGAATTCTGGCAATTTGGTCTCTAGTTCCTCTACCTCTTCGAAAACAAGTCCACTCTCCTGGTGATTCTTGGCTCATATATGGCTAAAGCCTAGCTTGTAAGTCATGACACAGCAGTGATTCAGGAGAAGTTTTTATAAGTTTAGTATATAAGTGGATATACTGTAAAGCAAAAATTAGAGGAACAAAAGATCTAAATTGAGAATTAACGTGGAAGAGAAGAGAGTAAAAATAGGAAAGAAGGAGAGAATAGCCTTTCTGGATTTCAAAATATACTCTAAAACAATAATCATTTAACTATTTGGTAATGGTTAAAAAGAAGATCCACAAAAAAGATTAGATAAAGAAGAATCAGAAATAATTGAATTCAATAAGCAAATGTTAGATCAATCTGAGAACAAAAATTATTTGGCAAAGAGCTCCCTATTTGATAAGAACTTCTGGAACAAGTAGAAAGTGTTTTGACAGAAACTAGACATGTACAAACATGTTACATCAGTGTTACAATAATTTCAAAATGGATATGTATAATGTTAAAGGTCACATCCTAAACAAAAAAATCAGAGATGAATAAAGTCCTTTTTTTGATTTTTTTGAAAATGAACAAGGTTCTTTTTACAGCTATACCTAGGGAGTGAGATTTTAATAGGAACAGGCAATATATGCAATCACAAAAATAGATAACTTTATATTCCATAAGGTTTTAAAATATTTCCACTAACAGAATCAATGCAAATAGGACAAAAAGGAAAATTATCAATTGGGGGAAATTTTTGCATGAATATATTTGAAAAGGATCTGATATCATTTATATATACAGAAATATGTGCATTATATATAATATATACATATATGTGGAGAGAGCTGATGTTAATATATAAAACTAAGTGGATACATGATGTAAAGATAAAAACAGATGTTAAAAGAATTGTAAAGTATTAATACTAAGGAATGCCCCAAAGCACTCATAAAGAAAATACTAATAATGGTGATGACAAATGACACATGGTGATACAATGGATAGAGCACTGACACTGAAGTCAGGAAGATCTGAGTTAAAATCTAACCTCGGAAATTTATTAGCCATGTGATGCTGGGCTCTGTTTACATGTTTCCTCAACTGTATAACGGGGATAATGATAATATCTACCTCACAGGATCGTTGTGAGGAACAAATGAGGTAATGCATTTCAGAAGCACATAACACAGTTCCTGGCACATAGTAGGCACTATATAAATGTTTATTCCCTCCCTCACTAATAAAGACCATTCTAAGGTTTCACCTTAAACCTGGAAAATTGGCAAAGATGGCAAAAGATGGGGAGAGTTCGTGTTAGAGTTATAAAATATAGGCATGACACTGATTGATCTACATATTTACCAGATCATAATGAAAAGTATTATAATGTCTATATCCTTTAACCCATACTTGGCATGTACCTCAAAGAAATAATGACTAAAAGACCCCATATGAGCCCACATCTTTATAGTAGCATTTTTATAGTACTGTTGCAAAGAATTTGTATAATTTATATGGTTTAAAAACAAAGGATATCAGCGAAATTTATTTTTAAATGACTAAAATATCTATAAACTTTGGCCCAGAGATGTGATTCCTAGATATATACTGTTTTTCCTCACAGAAAGAAAGGTCTTATATAAAAATATTCATATCTACACTTATGGAAGCAAAGAACTAAAAGTAAAGTAGATTTCTTTCATATGTGAAATAAACAAGCTATGACACTTGAAAATAATGTGTACAGGTAGGTAGAGACAGGAAGACCAGTAGGTAGGTAGGTAGGTAGGTAGATAGATAGATAGATAGATAGATAGATAGATAGATAGATTAGATAGATGGGTAGATGGATAGATAGATGGATAGATTAGATAGATGGGTAGATGGATAGATAGATGGATAGATGGATGGATGGGTGGATGGATGGACGGATGGACGGATGGATAGATGGATAGATGGATAGATGGATAGATGGATAGATGGATAGATGGATAGATGGATAGATGGATAGATAGATAGATAGCATGACAATCCCTGCTCTCAGAGAGCTTACATTCAATGGCAAAAGACAATCGTTAGAAGAATATTTAAAATGGAAATATTGGGAATAGGGCACCTAGGACCATTATGACTGGTAGCAAGTGGCATAGAAGCCTTGTCTCTGACAAGAAAGGCAAAAACTTACATATAGGGTTCAAGAACCCAGAGGCAGAGTTCAAGGTTCCAATAAAAGAGGGATAAGACAGATGGGCACTGAGCAGATGCATGGTGAGGAGATGACCAGAAAGAGACAAGGGAGCATTTTGTAGGAGACGTTCAAGAGTTGTAACACATAGGAGTGGTGATTAAATTCATAGGAGTTGTTAATAGGACCGAGAAAAGGCCATGAGTGGCAAATAATAATTCAGGAATAACCTTGGAGAGATTGGTTTCAATTGAGTGATGAAGTTTGATTGAGATTGCAAGAAGTTGAGAAGTGAATTATGGCAGGTGAGAAAATGGAGAAAAGAATAGACAGTTTTTAAAATAATTTGTGAAAGAGAAGAGATTTAAGACAGAAACTTGTGTTGAACAATAAGATGAAGAGACGATTTTGAAGGCATGAAAGTGAGGTCAGACTAGAGGTGATGATGGGGGATATCTAAACTTATTCATAAGTAGGAGAAAAAGGAGTAAGACAGTGGATAAGAAAAGACTGAAAATTAGGGAGTGAGAAGTGATGATTAAAGAGCAATATTCTTAAAAAGAAAGAATGAATGGGATAGAGAGGACAATTAAGGGGTTAGATGAGAGAACGTGCCCACTTTACTTCATCCTGGAAAACTAGAGAAAAGAGTCCAGGTGAGAGATGATTTAGAATGTAGAGTTGAGAGAAGAGGAAATTCATGAGGGATTTTACCTTTTTCATTTTTTTTATTATGAACTTGGCAAAGAGCAATAAAGTTAACATTTCAATATGTAAAGAAGGGACCAAGAAGATTGCAAAAGAAACCACAAATTAATATGTATTATCAGTGGATAGAAAGCCAGGCCTAGAAATGGGAAGTCCTCAGATCACATCTGGTCTCAGACACTTCCTAGTTATATGATCCTGGGCAAGTCACTTAACCCCCAATGCTTAGCCCTTACTGCTCTTCTGCCTCTTACATAGTATTGATTCTAAGGTGGAAGATAATGTTAAAGGGGAAACAAATTATGGTTGGACTGGATATTTAAAGTTTGGTCACCAATTGATTACCCAATTCCAAAATAAAAGACTCAAGTCAGGATGACTTTTATGGTGGTTTATTTACAATTTGGGAAGAGTGAAAGTAGGAAAAGTGAGAGAGAGAGAGAGAGAGAGAGAGAGAGAGAGAGAGAGAGAGAGAGAGAGAAATGTCTTGGTCCAGAGGCCTGAACCAGGCAAGGCTTCAGAGGCCCCACAAAGGGGGCACAGAGGTTAATTAAACAAGGCTTCTAGCCATGAGGTCTCCTCTAAGATGAGAGGTCCCTTTTTGAGGCTAGGGCCTCCAGAAACGCCAAGGAAAATGAAAGGGAGTCAGCCTAACTTACCCACGTGACAATTCAAAAGGAAGCAGTCTGAGGTCTCACCAGAGATCCTTCAAGGCCAAGTTCAAAAGGCAAAATCCCTCTCACAGAAAGTTACCATTATATTTAAAAGATAGTTCTTTTCATCGCTTCCTGTGCCCACTTCCAGTACTACAAGCACAAATGGCAGCCTCAACCTTATTTTGGACTTCCCAGGGGGCAGTCACTTGTTTTTGATTTGTCTCTTACTATCACATTTGGGTCATAGACCTCCCCCCTCCCCACTTAATTCTAAGTTGGATGGGGTGACATTATTCCTTGTGGCTAAAGTCTAAAGAATGAATAAGGGTAAGCTAATTCCATTTACACAATAAGGATTTAAAATAAAATTAACATAATTGTACCAACATTGCCTTTCTTGCTATTGGATCTTTATAAACTTCCTTCTCTTTTCTTGTATATATTTTTAATGCTTTATAGATGTTATTTTCCTACCATCCTTCTTTCTTTCTTTTTCTTCCTTCCCACCTTCCTTCCTTCCTTCCTTCCTTCCTTCCTTCCTTCATTTCTTCCTTTCCTTCCTTTCTTTCCTTCATGTGACATCTATTTTTTCTCCTATGAGGTATTTCACAAGGACATCTACTAAAAGAAAGAGGGTAGTGGGTGGTGTTGATGTCTTAAGGAGAGGACATCACGTTTGGAATGGCAGCCAAGGAGAGTGGGATAGAGAGTCAATCAGGGAAGAATAAAAGGATTATCCATTGTAAAATTCTACAGGACTCAGCCACTTCAAGTGACTTCTAGGTCCAACAGCATATGTAGATGGAGAGAATACAAATAGTGAGAGTAAACCATAGTTGAGATTTTGAAAGGTATAGAACCAGGAGAGAACAGACTCAGTGGTGGAGAAGAGAGCGAAGCTGAGTTACTTCATTATTGTGGAAAGATAATGAAAGAAGGAAAATAAGATCAGAATAGGGATGATGAACCAGGATGGCAAAGAAGAGTTGAGGGATAGTCTCCAGGAGGTCTGAGGCACAAGGAGAGATGGAAGGAGAGGAGGTTATGGGGAGATAAAGGGAACATCAGAATTGTGCATCATGGAAATGGAATGCTTCTGGGTCAAGTGTACCACCACTTGTGTGTGATTGTGATAGTTAGGGATCAAGTCATGAAAGTGGAAGAGATTGATGGACTCTGCATTGAGGGGTTTTAAAGGCACACCAACATATAGATGTCAGTCCCCAAGTGTAAGATATTTAAAAAAGATAGAACAAAGACAGCCACCAAGATTTGATGTTTTTCTAGGCGTGGGTGGTGAGCCACTAGAGGAGTCAAAGATGATTGCTTGGCTGTGTTTCTAAAGCCTGCAGAATTCTAGGCCCAGAGGCCACATACAGCTTAACCAGCAGCAGCCTGGATGAGAAATGCTTCATTAGCCAGACTTTTTGAGATGCCAGCTATAACGAGCACTCAGAACTACCTGAGGTTCTTCATAATTTGTTCCCACTCCAGCTAAATGTTATAGGTCATGGTCTGACCATTTTTAATATTTAATCTTTCTTGCTTTTCTCACCCCACATAACCAATTACAACCAATTTGCTTCTCTTTTTCTGACTACATAGTCCCAGAGGGTACCTCCTGCTGGAATGTCCTCTGTTCCTCCCCCACTAGATGGATAGCTCTCCCAGTAAGGTTGACTATGACTACATTGATAACCAGAGGCACTTGGAGATAGTCCAAGATCATCACTAGCCTTTGATTTTTGTTGCTATGTGAGAGGCCACTCATCTCTCCAAGTCAAATTCCATATTCACTTCCCATCATCCCTGTGGACTGCTCCAGCCAAAAACCAAATCAGATCTTGTCCATTCCACAAATGAAGCAGCTTCTAGAGAAAGTCACTTGATATGTTTTTTCCTCTGGTCCAGCAAGGGCCTTTGATGGTCATTGGGGCATTTTGGTGTAGACAAGAATAGGAAAGACAAGAGAAGTAACATCTCAGTTTGTGCGGGCCAAAGGCAAGGAATAGGGCCAGAGTTAGAGAATGAAAGAAGAATGAATGAATGAAATGAAATGGGAAAAAGGTAACTACTAAGCAGTTATTATGTGCCATGCGCTGTAAATGATGCCAATGAAGAGAAAGGAACAGAGGAAGGTAGTTTCTGAACCTTAGGTCATTGACAGGAATCATCTGTGAACACAGCACAGAGAAGAACTAGTAGCTGATGGGGCCATCATCCTAAAGAAAAAGTGTGAAAGTCCTCTATAAAGAAAGCTTCACTGAGAAGCCTTTATCCCAGTACTTAGCAATGTACCAGGTGCATAGTAAATGTTTAATAAATGCTTTTTGACTTGACTTAGCAATAGAATGAGGCACAGTGGGCAGATATGACAAAGTTGAAGCTTTCAGGGGTGCTTGGTCACAAGAACTACCAAGAAATAATGGTCTCCATTTCCATAAGTAGAGAAGGCAAAGGGGATGTTCTGGTGCCCTGAAGAGATAATTCTGTGTTCATGTTTCTGGCATGTGCCAAGGAGTGGTGATCATGCATTCACATAAAATATAGGCTGGTTTCTTGACTAGAGGAAAAGACAAAAATGATTTTTGAGAGAATGTCTCTCCACTCCGCCATGTTATCAGGTAGAAATATGTTTCTGAAAAAGATGGGAGAAGTACAAGGGCAAAACAGAAAGGAAGAAAAAAAGAATTTGAATAGGAAGAGTAAAATCACAAACTGCATGAGGAAGCTGAAGAACAGAAGAATGGGACACAGAAGAAGGGGATGGGAAGAACCACCAATCATTAGGAGCTGAATAAGAGGTATGGTTTTCTTCCTGTACTTAGGAGAACTGGGGAGGGATCAGATTCTCCACTACGAGGAATAATGATGCAAGTGCACAGGAGAAAAATCAATTAATCAATCAATCCACATTTATTAAGCAAAAGACAATTCTTGCCCTCTAGCAGCCTATAATCTTAAAAAAAAATCTTACCTTCTGGCTTGGAATCAATGTTTAGTATTGGTTCCAAGGCAGAAGAGGGGTATGGGGTAGGCAATAGGGGTTAAGTGACTTGCCTAGGAACACACAGTTAGGAAGCATCCAAGGCTATATTTAAACCCAGGACTTTCTGTCTCTGGGCAAGATTCTCTATCCACAGATCCAACTAGTTACTGGGCTTACAATCTAATGGAAGAGTCATCCAGTCTTGTTCAGAAGTTAAACAATGATGAGTCTTGGCTATTTGCTGATTTGCTGCTGAGGGCTATAAAGGCAACCATGTAATGATCTAATATGGAAAAAAAAGCCCCCTTCCTGGGAAGTTTGTCAAGGACAAGGAAGAGAGTATTCTAAGACTTGCTCTAAGAGCCACAACTTACTTCTAGAGATCCATGTGGGAACAAATGATACCAACAGAAGGAAGTTAGAAAGCATAGTTAAAGATGATGAAATGTTGGGCAAAGAACTGAATACTCCTGGGGGGGGGGCACAGGTGGTGTTTTTAAATTTTTAAAAATCATTCCTGCAGGTTGAAGGTAGGAATTTCAAAAGAGAAAGGTTGATTGTGGAAGCGAACAGCTGGTTAAGAAGATGGTGTTTGAGAGTGATATTTGGATTTCTGGATGAGGACTTAAGGCAGAGGAACAATGGGCCTTTGGCCAGGGATGGAGTGCCTCTAACTAGAGTTGGTAAAAATAAGTAAATATATATATAAATGTTTGCCTGGAGACAGAGAAGGAAAATTGGAAGGGACCTTAAAAACAGAATGTTAGAAGCTAGAAGGAACTTTAGAACCTAGAATATCAGAGTTGGAATAAATCTTAGAAAAGATCTAATTGGAGCTTCTTATTTTTTCTAAAGGAAACAAAACTCTAACTACATACATGTGCATAAGTGTTATGCATGTGTTTGCATATACATATATTGCATTCCTATTTGTATTTATGTATAAGTATCCAATTGTTATCTCTTTATGCTACTTTTATAAATTTCTTCTCCCTCTCTTCTCAAGGATTTTCATATTCATTATCTCAGCTGAGGTTTACAATAGCTCTGGGGTAGACTGAATTATTTTCATGCTTCTGATTCCTGAAAGATACATAGTGAATACTGGTAAATATTTAACTACCAGCTTCAGCAGAAGGTAGCAGGGATTGTTTTCAGGACACACTTTAATCTGTGGTATTAACATTTTTTCCATCACTTTTATAAGTCTACAAACCAACAAAACAATACTGATTTTGTAGTCTTTGCCATTATCTGGGGTACAAAAGTTCATAATGAAAATTTAATAATTGACTCTCAAGGCAGCTTCAGCGCCTCCCCCTCTCCCCCCAGCATATGTCCCAAAGGAAAGAGACCATTCAGATGGGACTTTGCAGGGAGCATCCCACTAAAATTGAGCCTAAAGAAGTCGTTAAGGAAGGAAATTGGTAGGTTGTACAACATCCAGACGTTTGTACCAAGTTGGTGAAGTCTATGTCATATGAGGATCAGGTCAGGCTGGAGGAGAGAAAATCTACTAGGAATATGGTAGCTGTCTTTGTATATATGAAGGGCTGTCACCCAGGGGAAGATTAGATATGTTATTCCCGGATTCTGAAGACAAGACTAGAAGCAAGAGACAGAAACTATGAAGAGACAAAAGTAACTTTGATATGAGGAAAGACTTCCTAAAAATTAGACTTATCCCCAAGTAGAATGGGTTACCTTGAGAGGTAGTGAGTTTCCTGTCACGGGAAGTCTTCAAGCAGAATCTGGAAAACCATTTATTAGTCATGTTATGTCAAGGACTCTTATTCAGGCATGGCCTGAACAAGATGACCTTTGATGACTGTTTCCAATTTTTAAAAATGCTGTGATTCTCAAGGAAAATCTTTAACAGAAAACTTGCCTTCTCAGGGAGAAGGGAGAGGAGTGAGGGAGAAAGGAAGGGAGAGAATTTGGTTCTAAAAGAAATTTTAATGTTAAAAATTATTTTTACATGTAATTGGGGGAAAATAAAATATTTTAAAAATGATGTGTGGGGGCAGCTGGGTAGCTCAGTGGATTGAGAGCCAGGCCTAGAGACAGGAGGTCCTGGGTTCAAATCCGGCCTCAGACACTTCCCAGCTGTGTGACCTGGGCAAGTCACTTGACCCCCATTGCCTACCCTTACCAATCTTCCATCTATGGGTCAATACACAGAAGTTAAGGGTTTAAAATTTAAAAAAATGATGTGATTCTCTAAGTCAGTGAAATTCAATTTCTACATGCATTTTAAAAAACATTTCCTGTGTTATCTAGAGAAGGTGAGGGAGGGTATAAATCTTTATTAAGTGCCTACTACATGCCAAGCATTGTGTTAATTGCTTTATAATTATTATCTCATTTGATCTTCATAACAACCTTGGGAAGTAGATGTTATTATTATTCCTATTTTATAGTTTAGGAAACGAGAGTATCAAAATGACCTACCCAGGGCCATACTCCCCAGGTACAAGGAGACAAAGATTAAAAAAAAAAAAAAGGAGCCATCTATAATGACCATTAAGTCCTGCCAGAGTGCTACTGACCCTAGGTGCTGGGACAGTGTGGTTGCATATGAAATGACTGAGGGGGATCACACATCTACTTGAGATAGAATAACAGGATGCACAGAGACAGACAGGAGGAAAACACAGCTGTACCCTGGGCTGCAATAGCTATAGTTCGCATGTGAATCCTACCTGGCTCTGCCCCTCACTCCTCTCACTTTGGCCATTCTGTGTCCACAGCATCACAGAGAGTCATGTTCAGAATACACCAGTCATGACTGAACTTTCTAGAAAAGTCTGAGGTTTAGGCAGCCTTCCTGGGACCAGAAAAAGCAGCAGCATCCCCAAGGCACATAGTCAGCCCACTGCCTGGTTTTCTATCACCATGGTTCCAATGCTGGGACTCAGATTTACACAGGTTACCCTCAGTCTCTCTCAGCTCGAGGTCTTCTTGCCTTTCTCTGGGCATTCATTTATTCTCTATAAAGACTAGCAGAGCTCAGAGATGCTAGCTTAGGTAGAGTCAAGGGAGGGGGAGAGACCCAATCTTGCCCAAGCATCATATCACCCACTCTAATGATAACTAGTGTTGGCACTAAGAACACTAAGAACGCTCCATCTTTCTGCGAGACTAGTCTAAACTGTAAACAACACAGTCTGAAAGCCAGACTGACTTCAGTTGAATGTGAGGTTGGACTCTTTTCTCATATTCTTCTGCTCATTACATCACTCACTCTGGCAACATAGGAGGGAAAATGACTTAGATTAAAATGACTTAGATTAAAAATACCTTAGAGGTCCTAGGTTCAAACCCGGCCTCAGCCACTTCCCAGCTGTGTGACACTGGGCAAGTCACTTGACCCCCATTGCCCACCCTTACCACTCTTCCACCTATGAGACAATACACCGAAGTACAAGGGTTAAAAAAAAATACCTTAGATTGTGCCTCACATCTCTAGTCTCCCCAAACAGGAGGGTAGAAGTGTACTCGATATTCATTATAAATCAGGTATGGGACAGCTATTTATTTCCTACATGCAAAAGAATTATAATTATAATGTATTTATTTCCTACATACAAAAGAATTATATATATAATATATAAGCACAATTTATTTAAGTGATACATTGACAGAATAGTCTAAAAGAATATTCAGTAACAATTTAAAACTACTGTTACATCTTCTCTGGAGGCTGTTACTCCTCTTTAGAGTACAGAGAAGTTTCAGAGCCCACTCAGTAGGCAGTATATTTTTTACCTTGGCTCTGCACTGTCCAAACAACTCAGTTAAAATGGGTCAGGCTTGGTCTAATCACTTTGATGTTGGCTGTTCTCTCCAAGAGTGCTAGAATGGTTGATGGCTAAGTCTTGTCTTGCAACAAAAGGACAATATCTCTGAACCTGTTGGATTCATGAGGTTACCTCCAAGACCTGAATGTGTTGGTTTCAGACTAGATACTCATTCATCTAAGCTCCAGAAGAAATAAATACAGAAGAAACAGAGTCCAAAAATCTAGCCTCAGGCTTGCTTAGGCAGGTCATGTGCCCTAGATGCCAATGGCCCCATGGCAGCAGGAGTGGAAAGTAAGGCAAGTCACCCCTCCCCTCCCCTTCATGGGAAGGGGCTTGAAATGGTCCTGACAAGGTCTTAAGCCAGAAGAGAAGAGAGCACCTTCTATATCTAGTCATCAGGTATTCCTGCCCAATTGCTAATAAAGGGACTATGTTAGCATTGCAAAATGCCTCCCTCTTAGTGTTGGACTATTTACAAGTAATCGGCCAGAAGCAGGAAGGGGCAGCTTTGCTCAGACCCATCTCTGGCTATGGAATCTTAAGACTGAGAGCAGAAAAGTAAATTAATGAACAATTCCCTCTTTTTACAAATAAGGAAACAGAGACTTGGAAGAACCCATCATCTCACAGCTAGCAAGTCTCAAAGAGGGGATTTGAACCCAGGTCTTCCCGACTCAAAATCCAGCATTCTAGTCACTAGGATACACCTCTAGAACAGAAAAAAAATTATTATTCCATTAGGATAAGCACTAACCGGGCTGTTGTTCAGTCATTTTTTCAGTCACATCCGATGCTTCATGGCCCCTTTCGGAGTTTTCTTGGCAAAGATACTGACATGGTCTGCCATTTTCTTTTCCAGCTCGTTTTACAGATGAGGAAACTAAGACAAATAAGGTGAAATGAGTTGCCCAGAGTCACATAGTTAAGTGTCTGAGGCACACCTCAGGAAAATGAATCTTCCTGACTCCAGGTCTGACTCTCTATCCACTGTGCCACCTGTATTTTGTATTCCTGCAGTAAAACATAAGTCCCTTAAGAGCAAGGATTGATTTTCATTATCTTTGTATCCTCAGCACCTTATTTAATAGATGATTCAGATGGTGCAGTAGATAGAATTCTGGGTCTGGAATCAGGAAAACCTGAGTGTGATTTGGATCTCAGACACCTACTATATGTGTGATCTTGCAAAAGTCACTTAATCGTTTGCCTCAGTTTCCTCTACTGTAAAATGGGGACAATAATAGCACTACCTCTCAGGGTTATTGTGAGGATCAAAAGAAATTGTAAATCATCAAAATACTTAGAACAGTGTCTGGCACATAGTAAACACTATTGAATGTTATTCTTATTGTTGTTCTTGTCGTGCCTTGGACATAGTAGGTACTTAACAAATGTTCGTAAGATTAGATTGGTCCAGAGAACTGACGATCTTTCTCACAAGTATCGGCAAATAGCCGGGTGGGGCCAAGAGGTGCCCATCTGGATCCTAGATCTTGCCAAGCGAGCTCCAGTGATACCAGACACATTTCCAAACAAGGAGGAAAAAAGACAACTCAAAAACAACTCCCAAGTTTCGCATGCTCATTGTGTAACAACCTTCTGTCCGCAATTAAGCTGCTACGGGGAGGTCACAGGAAGTAGAAAACAATGACAGATGGATGCGGGGGAAGATTCGAAGGCTAGTGTTTCTAGAAATTGAGCGAAGTGGGTGCCGGGATAACACAGATGTGGAGAAATGCTTGATTAATTAGTAAAGAATTCACTGATTGTAGGAGGCAGCACCGTGGGCTGGGACCACTGGACTTGGCCTCTGAAGAACTATCTTTGAGTATTGGCTCCACCCCCATCAGTGTGGGACACTGGGCTAGCCACTAAACTTCTCCAAGGCTTAGTTTCTCCATTCATTAATTAATGGGCTTAAAACAGTTTAGGTGTTTTATGAACTCTGGAAATGAAGGCAATTGTCTGAGATATTCACTCAACACTGGGGTGTCTAAAAATGTCTGGCTCCTGGACCTCTGGCTCCCCTTCTCCAAATGGCTCTCTCCATGAGTTTCAAGAAGCTGGAACAGTGGACAGGGCCCAGGTCCTGGACTCAGGAAGGTCTGTTTAAATATGAATTCTGATCTCTGTGTGACCTTGGGTAGGTCAATTAACTTCCGCCTCAGTTTCTTCTACTGTAAAATGGAGATAGTAGCAACACCTACTTACTAGGGTTGTTATGAAGACCAAATGTGATTATGTTTTTAAAATGTTTAGGGGGTAGCTGGGTAGCTCAGTGGATTGAGAGCCAGGCCTAGAGATGGGAGGTCCTGCGTTCAAACCTGGCCTCAGACACTTCGTAGCTGTGTGACCCTGGGCAAGTCACTCAACCCCCACTGCCTAGCCCTTACCACTCTTCTGCCTTGGAGCCAATACACAGTATTGATTCCAAGACAGAAGGGAAGGGTTTAAAAAATAAATAAAGTCTTTGGCACATAGTAGGTCCTTGATAAAGGTTTGGCAGCTAGGCGGTATGGTGTATCTTTGAAGTGAGTTCAAATCTGACCTTAAATGCTTGCTATCTGTGTGATCCTGAACAAGTCACTGAACCCTGTTCACCTCAGTTCGTCATCTGTAAAATGAGCTGAAAAAAGAAATAGCAAACCATTCCAGTGTCTTTGCCAAGAATACGCCAAATGAGGTCACAAAGAGTCAGACATGACTAAAACGACTAAACAACAACAACAAATATGAGCTTGTTTGCTTTCTTCCCTTCTCCTACCATCTCACCACACACAGAGCAAAGCCCTGACCTTTAGCTGTAAAGACATGAGAATTCCTTTTTTTCTGAGAATTTGTGGTTTCTGTTCCAAGCTCCAGTTTTGGGGACATCAATGTTTGATCCCATTTGCCTAGACTCTCTTCCTACAGGCCCGACCTTTCTGGCCCCAGACTCCAGGTCTGATTTTTACTTAAAAACATCACAGAGGAAAACATGGAGGCGGGGGGGGGGGGGGGAAGGTAGAACATAGGAATGAGCACAGATAACCTAGGATAATTACAGGGCTTCCTAGGTTTCTTAGGCAATCTTGACCATCTTTGTCTCAGTGAGAAACAAGCATCCATTCTTTTTAATCTTTCTCCTTGATAGAAGCAGAGAGACAGAGAGACAGAGACAGAGACACACACAGAGAGAGACAGGGAGACAGAGACAGAGACAGAGACAGAGAGAGAGAGAGAGAGAGAGAGAGAGAGAGAGAGAGAGAGAGAGAGAGAGAGACAGAGACAGAGAGAGAGAGACAGAGAGAGACAGAGAGAGACAGAGAGAGAGAGAGAGAGAGAGAGAGAGAGAGACAGGGAGACAGATATATAGACAGAGCCAGAGAGGAAACAGAGAGATAGAGAGACAGAGAGAGACAGAGACAGAAAGAGAGACAGAGGGACAGAAAAAGAGAGACAGAGAGAGAGAAAGACAGACAAAGACAGAGAGAGGGAGAGAGGCAGAGAGAGAGAGGGAGAGAGAGAGAGAGAGAGAGAGAGAGAGAGAGAGAGAGAGAGAGATTGAC
>NC_058132.1:68739510-68775902 GCF_016433145.1 Gracilinanus agilis
AGAGAGAGGCAGAGAGAGAGAGGCAGAGAGAGAGAGAGAGAGAGAGAGAGAGAGAGAGAGAGAGAGAGATTGACAGGGAGACAGAGAGAGAGAGACACGGAGGGAGGGAGGGAGGGAGGGAGGGAGAGGCGGGGGAGAGAGAGACATGAAGTTTTTTTGCAAAGGAGCTTTGTATGCATTATATATTTTAAGCCTTACTATAAACTTGTGATTCGGATTTTGGGTTTGAAGGGGTTTTGAGGGGAGAGAGGGTGGGAAGATGAGGAAATGAAGATGGAACCTATGATTTTATTAGTGTAGTTTTCCCTACCAGGACAGATCAGATACTTCTTGCCATTTAAGATCTTGGAGAATCACCTAGGGTGACTGAGATATTAAGTAATTAAGAGATTTTCTTGGGTATTATTAACCCCTATTTTACAGAGAGAGTATCTAGGTGGAGAATTGGTAGCCAACTAAGTGCCCTGACACTTCTTGCTCAGGAAAGAAGAAAGGAATGAAAGGAAAAAGGAAGGAAGGAAGGAAGGAAGGAACGGAGGGAGGAGTCAGGAAAGATGGAAGGATGGAAGGATGGAAGGAAGGAAGGAAGAAATAAACATTTAAGTAACAGCTTTGTGCTTTACAAATATATTATCTTGTAATCCTTGCCACAGTTCTGAGAAATAGGTACTAATATAATGCTCCTTTCACAATTGAGGAAAATTGAAGCAAACAGTTGTTAAGATTGGTATGGGATGGGGTGTCTAAGTGGAGAGTTGATGGCCACTAATGGCATTGGCTCTTCTACCTGGACCTAATATAGCTATAGTATTTAAAGGTCAACAACACAGAAAATGTGGCTGGTATATTAATGGGAAACCTACCTATTTAATGCTCTAGCTCATAAAGTATATGGAATAAGAAAGACCAAAGACATGGTGAGGCTGCCCATGTGGGTGGATAGCACAGAGGGATGGTTGTGTGGGTCTCTAGGTGTATCAATCTTGTTTGCATTTCTGTGCTCTGATGATTCCTTTTTCCTAGGGACAGCGTTGGAGGGAAATGTGGTTTGTGTTTTCTTAGAGTGCCATGTTTGTTTGCAGCTATATTGTTCACTGTTCTGGGACTGGGCACTTTTTTTTTTTACTTTACGGTTGGGTTGAATTATAAAATATCATTCCCAAGGTCAGGGGAAAACTCATCTTTGAGAACTGGATAAAAGTCTGGTGTCCAGAAGTTGTCACTCTGCCTCTCTATCCCTCCATGTCTCTTTCTCTGTCTTTCTGTCTATTTATGCCTCCTTCTTTGTCTGTCTCTGACTCTGTCTTTCATGCACACACACTCACTCACTCACTCAAAAATGCTTTCATTTAGTTATGATAAGATTCCTTTAACTTCTGCCTCATCCCTCTTTAAAGTAGGCTATTCTTATAGAAACAGGAGATCCTGACTCACTTAGCCCCAACTGCTAAGCCCTTACCACTATTCTGCCTTGAAACTAGTACTTGGTAAAGTTCCCAAGACAGAAGGTAAGAGTTAAAAGAAAGAATGGACTGTTCTAATCTCACAGTTCTACACCAGCATCTGGCTACCTCTTCTCCTAAAAGGCCACATGACCATTTTTTGTCCCTGCTTGGTGGTCTAAATCTATGTCTCTCTTCTCCCCGCATGATATATCCAGACTAGTCTCAGGCCTTCTGGTTTCCAGTAACTGCCAGTTGCATGCTCACTGGACAACTGTCCTCTCTGCCAAGTGATCTCTGTTAGCCCTTTCCTTGTTCACATTCCCTGGCATGGTAAAGGGAAATAGAGTTGACCTGGTTTAATGGACAGAGCATATCCCTTGTAGTTAGGAAGACAGTCAGAATCAGAATTGGAGCAGTTGAGGTTTAGGAAGGGGTTTTGGCAGGCAGCTAGTCTAAGCCATGTACCAAACGAATCCTCACATAACATGGCTATCAAGAGTCATCCAGCCTCAGCATGGAAATTTTCTTTTCTTTTTTTAATTGAAAAAAATTGTATTTAATTAATTGATTTAAAATGTTTTTCTATGGTTACATGATTCATGTTCTTCCCCTTCCCTCCTCCCACCCCCTCCTGTAGCCAACAAGCAATTTAACTGGGTTTTACATGTGTCATCAATCAAGAACTATTTTCATATTATTAATATTTGCATTAGGGTGATCGCTTAGAGTCTACATTCCCAATAATGTCCCCATCAACCCACAGCATGGAAATTTTTAAAGAGGGTGAGCCCTCCATCCCTCCAGGAAGCCCACTGTTCATTGGGACAGCTGTCATAGTCGGGAAATTTTTCTTGCCATCAAACCAAAATTAATCTCTTAGTAACTTCCCTCCATTGTGTCCTCTGGGGACAAGAAGAACAAGACAAATGATTGAGGTAAAGGCAAGGAGCCTTGTCAGTCTCAGGTGGGGCAGCCCTTGGAGTACGCAATAGAGATTTTCTGGGATGACTGAGGAGAGAGAAAGTTTATTTGACTTTTCTCATTGGAGAAGGGAGCAAGGATTATTAATGAAGTCTGCTTTTGAATGAGGGAGAGTACTTGGCACAGGTCTGGAATGATCATGTGCATATCTGGGGACAACAGCTTGAATCCTGGAATAAGTCTCCATCGTCCAATTGGAGCCAGAAATCCCGAGGGGAGAGGAGCTCACTTATGACCTTTTCCAGTAAGGAGGCTAGTAACCAGCTTTCCTCTTTCTGTGGGGTTAAATAAAGCCCCTGTTTTTTTTCAGCCAACCAACTTTTGCTCCCTCTTCAATCTCCCCAAATAGTTCTCCCCTGACCTGGCCCTCAAGAAATCCCACCATCACTCTGGGAATAAGAGAGATTCCTCCCACCACACATGCCATTATCACTCCCCTGACCCCTGGCCCAGCATGTTTCCCAAAGGACCTCTGGCTGCCTTCCTTGAGTTATTATTATCTGCCTATGGAATCTTGTATGTAGATATATTGTACAAAGGTTATGAAATCCCTTTTCTATGCACTTTTTTATTAGAGGTGACATCCCATGGGGACTTACTCCACAATAAAATCCATCAGTATTTATGGAAGGCAAACAATAAGGAGAGCTGGAATCATCATATTTCAGTGCCAAATATGAGATCTATTTTCCCAAAGGGCTTGATGGGACCCTTGCTAGCAAATGAGTAATTTGGTTTTATGGCGACTTCTTAGGTGTAATCATTTTAGACTGAGTTTTAATATAAACTCAATTGGATACACTATATTATGTGAGAATGTATCTAATTGTTCCTCCGAACCAGGTGGGGTGTGTGTGTGATATTTTTCTTAGCATATCACTTATTGTAAACAATAATTGACAAATAACAATTTCATATCTTTGTACTGGAGATATGAATTTTGATGACTCTACTCAGATTTCAACCCACACAGAATCCTCAACCTGGGGATTTTATCCACATAGGTAATTTGGATCTGATTCAAATGGGGGATTAGTGTGAAAAGATTGCTAGTGGAAGCATACAGCAGATTTTTCTAAAGCTTTCGAGGAGGTAGACTAGGTTTGTGTGTAGGGAATAGATCAGTGAGACTTAAGGGAAATGTAGGTGTACATATCACAAAGTTCCTGTGTTTCCTTTCCCTTTACCCTTAAAGAGATTTCTGGTCTACCATTTCAGGTGATTCTTTCCATCCCACCTGTGGCACTGTCAACATTTGTGACTGCTTGTGGCTCATTAGTGGCTGCTTTCTTGGCTGATATTTTAGCTGCAGTCCAAATTGGGCACAAAGAAGGACAAACTGGGACAGATCATGCATGATTACAGTTATCAGGGAAGAACATGGGACCAGTAGGATGGAACTTAGGTTTTGTGATGTTGATAGAGTCTATGGACCAGAGAAAAATGGTACTGGAGTGGTAGCTATAATGAAACTTCAGCTGCTAGAGAGATCAGATTAAAGAGACCAAGCCAGATCTCAATCCCCATCCCCATGTTTTTCTCCTATTTTCTCTGATTGTTCAGAGAGATGATTTCAACATGTTCTAAAGATAATCACTTCTCTTATTCTTTTCCCCTTTTATAAGCTGGGAGGAGGTTTAGGGGAAGACAATAAAAGGAAGCTGTTTTTTTACAACTTTGCTATTTGACAGTTCCTTTATTGTGTTTAATAAACCATGTGGCCATTTAAAAGTTTTAAAAAAAGGTCTAATCCCTCCTCTAAATGAGAATCATTCAAATACTATAAAGCAGCTAACATATCATCCTCCCACTCTCAGTCTTTTCTTCTCCCTGCAACACATCCCTCACTTCCTTCCCCTTCATGATCTGGAAGAAAAGGAGGAGATTGAATGATGTTTCTAAGGTCACCTAGTTGATAAGTGTAAAGCCAGAATTCAAAGCCAGGCTTCCCATTCCTAAATCCTTTGCTCTTTTCCCTACTTACTTGAGAAAGTTTGTTATTTTCTCTGTTTTGTGTATTTTAACTCATCAAATTAGCTTTGGGAAGCACCTTAAAGGCTATTTAATCCAACACTTACCTGAATTCCTTCTAAGATTCTTGGAAGTCTTCAACTGGACCTATTCCTTGTAAGTCACTCATCTGCGTCTCTTAAGTCAAACCAACAAGTCAACAAACAATTTAACAATATGCCAGGCACTTGTGCTGGGCGCCAGGACCACCACAATGAGGCAAAACAAAATCTAAAGCAGCTGAGTAGTGCAGTGAAGCGAATGATAGACCTAGAATTAGGTAGACCCGAGCTCAAATCCAACCTCAGACATTAGCTATGTGAGCCTGGGCAAATCACTTAACCCCATTTGCCTCGGTTTCCTCATCTGTAAAATGTGTAATAGATCTTAGAAAGATTCCTGATTCGATGACTCTTCAAAAATCATTAAAGGAATGGGGGAGGGAGAAGTTTGTTAAACATTTACCAAAATACTCTTGCTAGGAGCCTCCTAAAGAGACAGTGAGGTAGGAATATGAGTGATGATAAATTTTTAAAACTCTTACCTTCTGTCTTAGAATTGATACTGAGGATTGGTTCCAAGAGAGAAGAGCAATAAAAGCTAGGCAATTAGGGTGAAGTGACTTGCCCAGGGTCACACAGCTAGGAAGTATCAACTTAGCTGCCCTTCGAGTGATGGTTATTAATCTATCCATGAGGATCCTTTGAAGGACCTAAAGCTGTTTAGCTTGGGAAAAGAAGGCTAAGGAAGGGGTGTGCATAATTCCTATTATTTTTAAATATTTGAAGGGCTTTCAGAAGAGTTAGAGTTGTTCTATTTGGCCTTAAAGGGAACAATAGATGGAAGCTTTAGAGATAGATTTAAGTTCAATATCAAGAAAAACTTTCTAGCCTTGACAAATATCCCAAAGAGTTAGTGGGGCCTCCCTTCCTTGAAGTCTAAAAAACAAAGTTTGGCCAATCATTGAGGAGTTTGTTGTAGAAAGTTTCTTGTTCAGGTATGAGTTGGAACCCTTGCATGAATCTGGTTGCACTCTGAGGGATGGTTCATGATTGATGGATAATTTAATAAAAGATTTATATAAAGTCTTGGATGACAAATTTATACAGTCATTTAAAAATACATTTTATTGACACATATATTATATTTTATATTACCTTTATTTTCCAAAGTATCCATTTCTCTCCTTCTCCCAGAGAACCATCCCTAATAGAAAAAGGAAAGGAGCAATGGGGAAAATAGTCCCCCAAAAGCTAAATAATATTTCAAAAAAAGCTTAGCACTGTATATAAAATTCTAAACCCTTATTTCTCCACTTCTGCAAAGAAGCAAGGACAGGTGGCCTTCCCATGTCTCTTTTTTGGAATCAAGCTTGAAGGGAAATGACAATATTTGGTGGATGTCTCTAAGATTTTATTTGTCACAGAATTATAGGACATAGAGCCAGAAGTGATTTTATAGGTCATAGTTCATCCTCCTTATCTCGTAGATAAAGAGACTGAAGCTTATTAGAGATGTGTCTTTTTAGGGCCACACAGCTAATCCATAGAAGACCCAAGATTGAATTCAAGTCCAGGTTATTTTTGGCACCAAATCTAGTGCCATACTGAACTTGGAGAACAATGGTAGACCCTGGAAGCTTCACTTCAGAGAAAGAATCCTATAGAGTCCAGGTTGGTGAGTCCATGGAATTAATCCAAGAGTATGTGATGTGATAGCTCCTTGGGGTTTGTCCCTTTCATTTTCCCTCCTTTACCTTAATCTATCTCTGAATGGGCATAATAAGAAAGCAAATAACAGTATCCTGAACTCCCAAGAAAGGCTCCTGTGATCCAGTCTCCTATTGGCTTGCCCAGCATGCTTTGCAGTGATCACCCCCTTCACTCCCCATTTGAAATTCCACGTAGAGGAATAAGAAAGCAATGGACCTTCAATGAATGATCTTCTCTCATCCCCAAAGCAAAATGGTCTGCCCAGAAAGTAGTTTCTTCTATCCCAGAGAGACCCCCAGGATAAACTAGTGAGTTCTCCCTCACTAGAACATACCATACAAAGGCTAGATAACTCTGTATCAAGGATACTATGAAGGGGATTCACATTTGAGTCCAGTATTACATAGATGATCTCTGAGGTCTTTTCTGACTCTGAGACTCTGTGATTCTGTGATCCAGCTCTGGGGAGGAAGGTGCTGCCCTGAAACTCTCTCTGGCCAAGGAACCTCTACACCTGGGAAAATCTCTCATTGGACACTCTTGGAGCTGGGAGAGATGGAAGGGAAGCAGAGATGGGGGTGAAAAAAGGGTACTGTTTGTGAGCTGGTTTGGTACCTAATGTATCTGCAAGGCTGCTCGGCTAATTCCAACTACCATCTGCCAGTACTCTGTACACAGAAAGGCAACACAAAATGAGTATCATCTTCATTTTTTTTAAGTTTCATATAGAGGGAACAAGAAGATAGAAAGCAGTACAAGAGTATTAGCTCAGACTCTAAAGCTACGGGGCCATTGCTGATGTGGCAAAGGGTGTTTGTCCAATGCCCTTGGTCAATTAGACATATTCAACTATTCCATTCCATGAATATTTGCCAAGTGCCAAGATAACCAGGTAACTTTGCTAGGAATTGCTTTCTTGGCCTCTCATGGCAAGAGCATGTATAGTACAAAATACAATATAAAAGCAAAAGCAAAAATCTTTGTCCTCAAATTTCTTCTACTAACTCCTCCAACTGGAATCTCAAACTATAGTTTAAACCATCAGATATTTTCTGGACACTATCAATTAGCTCTATCTTATTTGGGACTCAGTATTACAAAGGAATAAGATGTGGTCACTTAACTTCAAAAGTTTTATCATCTGACAGGAGATATATGAAGAATACTGATGTGTACTAGTCCAAGAACTTTAAATTTTGTTTTGATAATATTACTTTTATATAACTAATTTCCTTTGTTATCTTATATATTTTATTTCATTCATTTAAAAATACGTTCTAAGAAGATGTTACACTTTCCAAGGGGCCCAAGAGATATAAAGGCTAAGAACCCATTCCCATGAAAAAGACACTGACGTGGACAGGAAGAGACTAGCCAATGTGGTGGAAATAGAGCTGGTCTGGGGGTTGAGAGCCCTGAATTTGAACTCCATTTTCCTCAAATATTTACTGTTTGTTTGGCTCTTGGAAAGTCAACACCTCTTAGAACCTCAGTTTCTGGGATTAGTATGAGGGGTATTCTTAAGAGTAGTATTAGATATACTTCCTAACTCACAGGGCTGTGTTAAGGAAGAAGTGCTTCAAAAACTCGGGGTATTAATGTTTAGAATCAGGAGAAGTGGACATGTATAGAATGTCTGTAGGGGCCACAAGGAACCCAGTCTATTTGGATCTTAGAGAACACAGATCATAAGGCCATGGATTTAGACTTCCATGAGGCCTCTGACATGGTCTAGGCAAGTCCCATCATTTTCTAGACAAAGAAATTGAATGGGGAAATGGAAAGTTTGGGGTACTTGAAACTTTTTAAGGATAGCCCGATGAAAGGGGGCAGGGAGTTGGTTCTCCAATCTCCTCAAAAGTATCCCAAGTCCTTTCCCCATAGCATGGTTTCCATACAAAGACATCAGAGATGTACCTAATTGTTCACTATAAACATTGAGAAAATAATGAAACAAAGGTAGAAATGTAAGGAAATTCTCTAGTCAGATGACTCTCAGGTCCAAATAACTTAACCTCACCTTCCTCTTGAGCTGTAGCCTTCATTAACAACTACCTGCTGGACCATTCCACCTAGATATTATACACAGAATTCAAACTCAAAATGTCTCAGATAGAACTCATCATCTTCTCCCATAAATTTCCCTTTACTGGGAGCAGCTGGGTGGCTCAGTGGATTGAGAGTCAGGCCCAGAGATGTGAGGTCCTGGGTTCAAACTTGACCTCAGACACTTCTCAGCTGTGTGACCCTGGGCAAGTCACTTGACCCCCCCATTGCCTAGCCCTTATCACTCTTCTGCCTTGGAACCAATACACAGTACAGACTCCAAGACAGAAGGTAAGGGTTAAAAAAATCCCCTTTATTCTTTTTTGTTGTTGTTCAGTTATTTCAGTTGTGTCCAACTCTTTGTGACCCTATTTGGGTTTTCCTTGGCAGAGATATTAGTGGTTTGCCATTGCCTTCTCCAGCTTATTTTACAGATGAGAAAACTGAGGCAAACGGATAAAGTGACTTGCTTAGGGTCACACAGCTAGTATATGTCTGGGGCCAGATTTGAACTTAGGAAGATAAATCATCCTGACTCCAGGGCAAGCACACTCTCCATTGTACCATTTAGCTGCATGCCCTCCTTTTTTAATATTTACTTTCTATTTAATTTTTTCATTAACATGTAAATAAAAATTTTTAGCATCAATAATTAATAATTTTAAATTATTAAGTCCCAGATTCTCTCCTTTCTCTCTCTACTCTCTCTTCCTTCAGAAGGCAAATAATCTGCTATTGATTGTACAGTGTTCAGTTCTAATATGCAAAAATGTCCATATTAGCCATGTTGCAAAAGAAAATGTAAACTAAAAAAAAGAATAATAAAGTTAAAAATATTCCTTGATCTGTATTCAGACTCTATTAGTTGTATTTTTTTAAATGAACCCTTCCCTTCAATCTCAGAAAGAATCAATACCAAGTATCATTTCCAAGGCAGAAGAGTGGTAAGGGCTAGGCAAATGGGGTTAACTGACTTGCCCAGAATCCTACAGTTAGGAAGTGTCTGAGGCCAAATATGAACCTAGGACCTCCTTCTCCAGACCTGGATCTCTATCCACCGAGTCACCTCACTTCCTCTCAAACAGTCCTTTCTCTGGAGGTGGAAAGTATTTTTCATTACGACTCCTTTGAATTTTTCTTGAATCACTGTATTGCTTAGAAGAGCTAAGTCATTCACAATTAATCATCGTATAATATTCCCAGTTGATCATCATACAGTTTTCACAGTTGATTATCACAGAATACCTCCACCTTTCCAAATTTCTTTTTCTAACCACTAATCCTTCTAATCACCCAAGTTCATGATCTTGGTCATCCTCTCCTCATCCTTGGCTCTTCATTTTCCAACATCTCCTTCCCCTAATGCAATCAGCTGTCTTATCAATTCTACTTCAACAGCATTTCCCACATCTATCCCCTTTTAACCATTATCATGGGCACTACCTAACTTCCTTGCCCCAATTATCTCTTTTCTGTGCAATTATAATTGTCTCCAAATTGGTCGTCTTGCATCTGAATCTCCATCAACAGTGGCCAAATTGTTGTTCCCAAATCACAGGTCTAGTAATATCATTCCCATTGGTGGGTTCTTCTTTTTGTTCTGGGATAAAATATCAAGTCCTTAACCTGACATTTTAAAACCCTTCAAGATCTGGCAAATGATCCTATAGAGATCCCACCTTGAATTGAGCCTTTAATTGCTATTCTATAATTGGTCCCCAGAGTCACAACTGACAAATGAAAAACCTTGGAATATTTGGGGAGGGCATTAGGATCTAGTAAGTGTTTCTTTTTGGTCCCCTTCATGTACTTTATGGTCCAATAGAACTGGTCTACTAAATGTCCCCTCTACTCAGCATTCCATTTCTCCTCTTTGTTCCCCTGCAGGGACTTATTGCACCCACCATGCTTAGAATGCATTCACTCTTTATCTCTACCTCTTAAGTCCTTGGTTTCTTTCCAGGCTCAGTTCAAATGTTACTTCTGACTTTTCTCCTTTTCCCAGTCAGTGCTTTCTACTTCCTCAAATTATTTTATATCAACTTATTTTTCTCTTTTTTGTATTCCTTTCTAGACATCATCCACATGCCACCTCAGGCCAATTGGAATGGACACTCCTTGAAGGAAGAGATCATGGTTGTGCCCATATCTTCAGTACCAAGTACAGAGTCCTCCACAAAATAAGAGCTCAAGAAATATTTATATAAATTGAAAACCCCCAAATCGATGGACTCTAGTCAACTTTGCCACTGATGCCTGTATAACTCTGGGTGAGTCATTGTTCTTTAGAAAGTGGTGGTGAGAATCTTAGAAATTAATGAAGCTTGCCAGGGACAGTAGCAGATTGGGGTCCAGATGCTCACATGAATCTTCCTCCCTCAAAATTTCAAGTGAAAATACCAGGGGGGAAAAAAAGAACAGGAATATGTATATAAATATGGTAGGTAGCAGGCAGCCTGTTAGAGCAGAATTGAATCCTAGAATGAGAAACAGGAGGTTCAGGTTCTCAACCCAGTTCTTCTAGTGACTTTTCTTCAACTTCAGATGAATCACTTATTTCCCCTGGGCTTCAGTGTGTGCCCTCAGTAAAATGAAAGGGCTAGTACTTAGGTCATAGGATCTCAGAGTTGAAAAGGACTTCAGAAACCATCCATACCAATATCTTTATTTTACAGATGAGCAAACTGTTTTTCTAACATTACATTAGATTAGAACCCAGATCCTGTGACTTCAGAGATAGCCCTTTTTACCACTTGGTAATCTTGCCTATCAATGATCTCAAAGGTCCCCTCCAATATAGTTCCTATAACTATAATCAGAGAAATGACTTAATATATATAATAGATTTTTGGAGTCAATTCTTAGTTGAGTGGGTTTCTGGGAGATATAACCATGAGGGGACTGCATTGTTTTCTTCCATCCCCCCGCCCCAGCAGATACAGAGACTCATAGAAGTCTTACCTGGAAATAAAGATATTAGAAGAGATGTAGAGATGAATGATTCAAGTGGAAAAGAAGGAATGGAGATTCAAATAAAAGAATTAGAGTCTTTTTTAACATTTAATAATATTTATTTTTTAGAAAAATTAACATGGTTACATGCTTCATACTCTTGCTTTCCCCTTCAACCCCTGCTCTCCCCCCACCCATGGCCGATGCACCTTTCCACTGGTTTTAACATGTGTCATTGATCAAGACCTATTTCCAAATTGTTGATAGTTGCATTGGTGTGGTAGTTTCGAGTCTACATCCCCAATCATGTCCACCTCAACCCATGTGTTCAAGCAGTTGTTTTTCTTCTGTGTTTCCACTCCTGCAGTTCTTCCTCTGAATGTGGGTAGCGTTCTTTTCCATAAATCCCTCAGAACTGTCCTGGGTCATTGCATTGCTGCTAGTACAGAAGTCCATTACATTTTATTTTACCACAGTGTATTGGTCTCTGTGTACAATGTTCTTCTGGCTCTGCTCCTTTCTCTCTGCATCAATTCCTGGAGGTCTTTCCAGTTCACATGGAATTCCTCCAGTTTATTATTCCTTTGAGCACAATAGCATCCCATCATCAGCATATACCACAATTTTTTCAGCCATTCCCCAATTGAAGGACATACCCTCATTTTCCAGTTTTTTGCCACCACAAAAAGCGTGGCTATAAATATTTTTGTACAAGTCTGTTTATGATCTCTTTGGGGTACAAACCCAACAATCGTATGGCTGGATCAAAGGGCAGGCATTCTTTTATAGCCCTTTGAGCATAGTTCCAAATTGCCTTCCAGAATGGCTGGATCAGTTCACAACTCCACCAGCAATGCATTAATGTCCCAATTTTGCCACATCACCTCCAACATTCAATACTCCCCCCTTCTCTCATTTAGGTGTGAGGTGATATCTCAGAGTTGTTTCGATTTGCATTTCTCTAATTATTAGAGATTTAGAAAACTTTCTCATGTGCTTAATGATACTTTTTATTTCTTTATCTGAAAATTGCCTATTCATGTCCCTTGCCCATTTATCAATTGGGGAATGGCTTGATTTTTTTTATACAATTGATTTAACTCCTTGTATATTTGAGTAATTAGACCCCCGTCAGACTTTTTTGTTATAAAGATTTTTTTTCCCAATTTGTTGTTTCCCTTCTGATTTTGGCTACATTGTTTTTGTTTGTACAAAAGCTTTTTAGTTTGATATAATCAAAATCATTTATTTTACATTTTGTAATTTTCTCTACTCTTGCTTGGTTTTAAAAACTTTCCTTTCCCAGAGATCTGACAATTATACTATTCTGTGTTCACTTAACTTATTTATAGTTTCCCTCTTTATATTCAAGTCATTCACCCATTCTGAATTTATCTTGATGTAGGGTGTGAGATGTTGATCTAAACCTAATCTCTCCCATATTGTTTTCTAAATTTCCCAGCAGTTTTTGTCAAATAGTGGGATTTCATCCCGAAAGTTGGGCTCTTTGAGTTTATCATACACTGTCTTGCTGACGTCATTTACCCCAAGTCTATTTCACTGATTCTCCATTCTGTCTCTTAGCCAGTACCATACTGTTTTGATGGCCACTCCTTTATAGTATAGCTTAATATCTGGTACTGCTAGGCTACCTTCCTTCACATTTTTTTTCATTATTTCTCTTGATAAACTAGAGTCTTATATTAAAATCACCTGGCCTTGAGCTGTCACCAGAAGGTCCACAAGGATCACCTCAAGCTATTGCAGACAGTGGGGCAAGTTGATGATCCAAAGTATCTTGTCATTAAACTGTCCCAAGTGCAGATGGGTATAATCATTACTAAACTTACCTCTGCTGGAACACTAAAGAAGACAGTGTGATTAGCTTGTCCTTCCTCTGCTTTCTCTCAAAGGGAACTTGTAGGTTAAAACTCAAATTTATCTACTCTTCAAATGGTTGCTTTGCTGATTTGAAAATGACGTTAAAGCCAACTTTCCCTTGAAAGTTATAGCTATTTAGTAATGGTGTACTGTATGTCCTTATATGAAAGCAAGGGAATAGCAGGGTCAGGTACTGAAAGACAGATAAAGATAATAGCTGCGGTACTGTAGAGGGAAACAGAAATTTAAAAAGACTAGGTCTGTTTGTTTTTAATCCTAGTTAGGGGCTTGGAACCAATGGGACTATGGCTAGGTTTTGCCTCACTCACATCATTCCCCACTTCCTTTCACACATGTTGGAAGAAAGTTCTTTAGCGGAGTAGTTCTTAGAGTAGTCACCAGGAAGTAAGAACTGCCAGTGGCAAGAGAAAGGATGTGTCTTATCCTAAACAGCAATACACACATTCAAAGGGTGAAGCCAGGAGAGAAGGAGTCTCATAGCCTTTCTCTAAGGGTCTGTCCAGATAGTTACAGAAAGCTACATGACCCTAACAAAACAACTGACACAATTATTATTAATTAAATTAGCAAAGAGAATGGTTCTCTGGGTGCAGAGAGAGGACCCATGAGAATAAGGAGAAGCCAATATAGTAGGATGTCCTGGGGAAGATACATTTTAAGATGGGATTAGAAGGATGTGAAGGGCATGAGTTGTCAGAGAGAAGAGCAAAGTAGAAATGGCCAAGAGAACTCTGGCTAAGATGGCTGTCTGAAGGGAAGCAGATAGTCCAGTTTCCACATGCTACAACAACAAGGGAAAAAAAATCCCTAATGATGATCAAGAAATCTCCAATGAACAACCAGTGAGCAATTTTTTTTCTAGCCCAGAATTGTACAGAAATCATAATCCCTGAACACAAGAAAAGGGAGTAACCAGAAAAGTCAGTGCCAATATAAACAAATACGTTGTTAACATCCCAGTACCAACAGAGCCCAGCCAGACACATATGTAGTCTATAAAAAGTTGTTTTTTGTTGTTGTTTGTTTTTTTGTTTTGTTTTTTGTCTGAAGGCAGCAAGATCAAAAGACCCCCTTGGGAAAGTCCTGGGGTTGTTGGAAGCCCATAATGTGGACTCTCACAGTAGAAGGACCTTGAAGCCCAGCATGATGAATTTGGCTTTGATATAATAGGCAATAGGAAATGTCTGTAGATTCCTGAACACTTGAGTAATATGACAAAAAAATCTTTATAGGAGCCACTCCAAAAGTTGGACTAGAATGGAGCAGAGAGAAAAGAGCCAATGGATTGGGAACCTGGAGACCTAGGTTCTAATCCTGGGTATATAAATTTGAGAAAATTGCCCTTGGTCTGATTTACCCATCTCTAACCTGGAGAATAAAAGATATCTAAAATACTTTCCAACTCTATTATCTTACAATTCGATAGCTGATGAAAAATAGTGACTCCAGTTTCAGGCAGAATTCATCTGTACATCTAAGTGTACTTTTAAAGAAGCCATGTGTGGGACATCCAGACACAGGAGACAGATGGGCATCCATACATGGAAGGATATACAGACAAAGGACATTGTGATGATGGTTTACATATAGAGAAGTCTATCATATCTTTGACATTGCAAAGTTACTGCTCTCTTCTAATGGCATCATTCCACTCTCCATCAAACCTGCTCCCTACCAGGCACTGTCTTCCATCACCCTCTATCGGGTGTTACACTCATTGCTTTCTGATACAGCTGGTCATCAATGCCATCTGTCTTCAGGTTCAATTTATTTTATACTTAGTATAAAATCAACTATGTATGAATTGCATGGTTTTAGCTTTTCTCTCAGTTCTTTTTTCCTCTCTCCCCATCTATACTGGGTGGGAAGAGGTGGGAGGAGGCTTTAAGCCTTCTTAGCTACGGTCCTTACTTGAACTGATATCTTCAGTTACAACTTAGTCCTCCATTTATGAAGTGATAAGTTTCATAAAATTCTCCTAGGCAAAGGGGAGAAAGGAAACAAATATTTATTAAGCACCTACCTAAGAGTCAAGCATTTTGCTCATCTCAACCCTGGTAGGTAAATACTATTATCTCCATTTTACAGCTAAGAAAACTGAGACAGGAGGAGAGTAAGTGACTTAATCAAGGTCACACAGCCAATAAGTTTCTGAGGTGAAATTTAGACTGAGGCTAAGATCAGCCCTCTATCTACTGCACAATCCAAACGTCTCATAAATTTTGAACTAGAAGAGATCTCAGAGGTCACCTAGTCCATCTCCCTCATTTTACAAATGAAAGAGTCTGAGGTCCAGAAAGTTGAAGTGATTTTCCCAAAGTCACAAATGTCAGTGACAAAACTAGGATTCTAACTCAGTCTCTTGCAGCACTATTTCACGCCATCTCCTCAATCAGCATCCTTTTCCAATGGCTCTAAAGCAGTTCTATGATCTGAAGAAATGAATAAGAAGAGTGAGATAGTAAAGGTGGAAAGACCTATTAGGAAACTATTTTGCTAACCCAGATGGGTAGTAATAAATGTCTGCACTAGAGTGGTAGCAGTAGGAATGGAGAGGAGGAGGATGAGACATCTCAGATATAAAATTGGTAGGACTTTATAATTGAATATCTCTGAGAAGCAAGGACACATAATTGAATTGTTGAAAGACCTGAAGCAAAGATTACCCCAACGTTGAAAACATAGGGCCTACACCGACAGATTTGCCAAGGTCAGCAAAAGAAGCAAGTTCAGGAGAAAAGATAATGAAGCTTGTTTTTTATACATTAAGTTTGAGGTGCTGGCTTGTATATCTGGATGGGCAGGGGTATCCCGTGGTCATTGTGGAGCCCCAGAGAGACCAAGGCTGGAGAGTCTTGGGAATCATCCACCTAGACATGATAGTTAAAGACACTGGGGGTGAATGAGATGGTCAAGATAGGCAGGGTTGAAAAAAGAAGAAAAGAGGGTCAGAACCCAATGGAACACATTCCTTAATGGGTCAGACGGAGGGTGGGAAGTCAGCAAAGGAGACAAAGCAAGAGTGCGTAAGGAGGCTAATGGAGGATCAAAACACAATGACATCTTTGAAGACAAGAAAGAACACATACATGAAGTAGCAGTGAGAAAGACTGAAGAGAATGAGGATTCAAAAGAAGTCATTGGGTTTGACCAATAAAAGGCTATTGGTGTGAATGAAAGAACAGGAGTGTAGGTTAAATGACAAGAGACCGAGGAAGGAGTGAATGCTGAGGAAGTAGAAAAATCAGGAATAAACTTTGTACAAAGTGTTTTTACAATAATTCACTGAAAATTTGGCCTATATTATTACCACATGGTATGCTTTGAATTATTTCAATGTGTTCTGCTTTTGTTTTTCTTCTTTGGTATAAGCTTGGACCTACATGCTAGATTAAAAGCAAGACAGGTATGGTCTTCCTTAGATCTCCCTCTGCCCTCCAACAAAAGTCTATATATAAATAATAGGTGTTCCATACAGATTTGTTGATTTGTTAACTAATAGACTGCAGGCAATATTTTGGAAAGAGTATCAACTATTCTAATACTCAGTAGACCTGGGTTCTATTCTTAGCTCTGCCTACAACTCATCAAGGGCCTTGAAAGAGTTACTTCTCTCCTCCAGACTTCATTATCCTCCCCTGAAGGATAAGAAGGCTAAGACTGTTTAATGTCTAAGGTCCCTTTGGCTGTCATATTCTCGTATATTTTGGTTTTAGCACAGATTGTGTTCTAAGGTCCTTCATATCTATAACACTTTATTAAGCCCCAATAATTCTAAAATTCTGTATTGTAAGTCTTTTTCCCTAGATATTTCCTAAGGCTCTTTCCAGCTCTGATAATCTCTGTTCTAAAGCTCCTCTAAGCTCTGATATTCTATGTTCTAGGGGCCTGCCTTTCTAGCCCTGACATTCTATGTTCTAAGGCTCCTTTTAGCACTGACATTTTATGTTCTAAGATACCTTTCATCTCTGATAGTTTATGTTTTGAGACTTCTTCCAGCTCTGAAATTCTATATTCAAAGGTCCCTTTAACCTCTGAAATTCTGTTTTAAGATTCCCTAAAGCTCTGAAAATCTGTTTTAAATTCCTTAAGAGTTCTGACATTATTCTGTTCACTGCCACAATAGATCCACAGTTGTTATTTCCCTCCTCTTTTTAAAAAATCAATTAGTTATATCTGACTCTTTGTGAACCCATTTGAGGTTTTTCTTGGTATCCTGACAAAGATGGAGTGGTTTGCCATTTCCTTCTCCAGTTCATTTCACAGACGAGGAAACTGAGGCCAACAATGATTTGGCCAAGGTCACATAGCTCATTAGTACCTGCGATTAGATTTAAACACAGGTTCTCCTGATCCCAAGGCATCATCCATTGCATGATCTAAATGTACCTCCACAATTACTTTTGAAGATTATGGATGTACCAAGTGATACAGTTCTCCAGAGAAGTGAGAGGAAAGTAAAAGTTTGGGACTAACTCAGCTGGGCTTTAAAACTCACCTGGGCTGGAACAATAGCAAAAAAGACAAATTGTCATTCTCTTTGTCTGGATCAATACCCTATTGTTCACTTAAAAGTGAAGTCTTTATTGTTGAACCCCAAATTTAATTTGTACATTGCCTCCCTAGCCTTGGTAATTTTCATAATTTTCACCCAACTTCCTCTTTGGTCATTATCTCTTGTCTAGTTTTTTTCCTCATTTGGCAACTTGAGTTACTGACTTTGACTTCCATTTCAGATGCTATTACCACTGGATTCTTTTGTTTTGGGGAAGTTTTATATATTGTTTTTCTAGTTTGTTTGTTTTTAGTAGCATGTCAAACTCTGGAAATTATTGAATGTGAATTAAATACATCTACATATTTCTCAACTTTTTTTCCCCTCTCTTTTAAAGATAAAAATGCTTAGATTTTCCCCCTCCCCAAAGGACCACTTTGGCTGAATCACAAAAGTTTTGGTATGTTGTCAAATTGTTCTAATTGAGTGGGAATAAAACAATGTGTTTCTTCTATGATTTGTTTTTTAATCCACTTATTCTTCAGGATTATATTCTCCATTTAAGAATTATGTTCTTTTTATTCTCCATATATTCATTATATTTATATTCTCTCTAAATTCCTTATATTTTCCATGTAAACCTTCATTTATCTGAATTTGTTATTCAAATTCCTCATTGTGTTTGGCAAAAGATTTTTTAAAAATCTTCCTTTTTTGCATTTGTTTATATATATATTTTTTTCATTTCCTAGCATATGGTCAACTTTTGTTAAAGTCCCATGAAAAGCTGAGAAATATGTAGACATGTTTAACTCAGATTCAATAATTTCCAGAGGCCTGTCATATCTAGCTTTTCTAAGATTCTATTCAAGTCTTTAAATTTCGTCTTGTTTATCTTGTTATTATCATAATTAGGTGGGTTGAAGGAACTAGGGATGATTAGCCTGTAGAAGAGGAGATTCAAAGTGAGGCATGCAGCTGCATTCAGGTCTTTGACAAGCTGTCATGTAAAAGAGACGAACTTTGATTTATATGGCACCAGAAAGAAAACAATGACAATGGGTAAAAGTTACAAGGATGAAAAGTTAAACTTAATGTGTATATATAGCTGGGTGGGGGGCAAGGAACTTCTCCAACAATTAAAGTGGTTTGAAAGTGCAATAGGCTGCCACAAGAGCTCTCCTTCTTGGTAATTAAGCTGAAAAAGCACTTGTTTGAATTTTATACAAGAGATGTCTTTTAGATATAGATTGAACTGTGTGGTCAATGAGATCACTTCTGTCAGATGATGTGATCTTTTGGTTAGGTTTGTCCAGGTCTGAAAGGGGGATATTAAACAGCTATCATTAGAGTTTTAACTATAAATTTCTCCCTATAATTTGATTAATTTTTTTCTCAACAAGCTCAGTGCTGATGCTTGCCATTCAATACATATATACAGGTATCCACATCATGGGGCTTAGGGTCACAGTACCCCCATGATCTCGAACATCTAGATAACATTTTTTGGCCCTTCCTTCATGCTAGAGAAATCTAACTTTTTTCTCTTTCTTTTTAAAAAATAAAACCCTTACTTTCTCAGTAAGTATTGGTTCAAAGGCAGAAGAGTAGTAAAGGCTAGGTAATGGGGGTAAAGTGAGTTGTTCAGGGTCATATAATTAGGAAGTATCTGAAGCCAGACTTGAATCCAGGACCTCTCATCTTTAGGCCTACCTCTCACTCCACTAAACCACCTAGCTTCCCCTTTTCTTTTCTTTTTTGGAGTATTTACAGTTCCTTGTATACATTTATGAATTACTAAGCTTTTAAAGATATCTTTACATTTCTAGCTTTTGTGAGTCATCTGTTGGCTTTAGTGTTTTTTCACAAACTTTAGCTTTTTACTTATTTTAAACTTTAAGAAAGAAATAGCATTTATGATATTAAATGATAAAATATTGATATTATATAATACTATGTATATGTACATATATATGCATATATATATATATATCATTCATATCTGAATTTCTAAGCTTTTTCTGTGTTATCCATTGGCCTTCATGGGCCATCTGTAGCTTTTGCAAAACTCTCAAAAAATTCGCATTTAAACTTTCGGATGATTGTATAAAAACCTATATCAAATTGCTTGCCATGTCAGAAGTGAGGAGTCTAGGGAGAAAGAGAGAAAACTTGGAATTCCAAATATTTTTTAAAATGTTAAATTAAAAAAATTAATTGGCAAAAATTACAAAGAATTTTTAAAGAAAAAATTCTCATTTAATTTCTTACTCTGAGGAATATATTGAAAATGAGATGGGAAAAGTTGCAATGTGGAAGGGATACCTATATTTAGTACGTATATTATTTCATTATCTACAGAGTCAGTAAGCATAATATAACTTCCCTGTCTACCTCTTTTAAATATGTTTTTACTGTTGCCTAGTCTGAAACTACAACTGTCACTCTATTTTTATCAGCTTTATGTGATGTATCATAGCTTTGACTTTAGTCTCTCATTTTAATTCTGTGTGAGTCATTGTTTTAAATGAATTTCATATAAATAATATAGAGTTATATTTTGCTTTCTAATTCTGTCTGCTACTTCTTCCATTTTATGGGAGAGTTCATTACATTCACATTCATAGTCATGATTATTAAGGATGTTTTTCTTTCTTTTTCCTACATCTTAACCTTTATAATGGTCTAAGTCTTAGCCTTCCTTTCTTTTCTTTTGGTTCCCCTTTTGTAAATTCCTCTACTATTAATAGGACAGCAAGATAGCACAATGGATAGAATGCCAACCCTGGAGTCAGGAAGGCCTAAGTTCAAATGGGGCCTCACTCATTAGCCGAGTGGCCCTAGGCAAGTCACTTAACCCTCTTTGCTTCGGTTTCCTCATCTAGAAAATGAAGTGGAGTAGAAAATGCCAAACCGCTCCAATATCTTTGCCAAGAAAACCCAAATGGGGTCACAAAGAGTTGGACATGATGGAAATAACTAAAGAACAATTTTATTATTAAAGTTTATTTTACTTTTAATTGAAATGGTTTCCAGAAAGTTTTTTCTTCCACCTCTTCCTCACAATCTGTCCAGAAATATCTTCACTGAAATCTTCATGTCATTCTCAGATGCATGAAACACCTGCCCATCACTGGGGTATAATACACCCATGCTCCTTTATCCCCATCAGAGGCACCTTCTGCTGTTAACATTTTATCAGTTCTTCCTTGTTCCCTATTGTTCAGTACATGAAGGGTTGCTATGGCAAAGAAGGATTAGGCATTTTCTGCTCGATCCCAGTGAGTAGAACTTAGAACAATGGGTGGAACAGTCATGATGAGACAAATTTTGGATCCATGTGAGGAAATCACTTCTAAGCAATTAGAACCATCTCCAAATGTAATGAACCATGTTGTGAAGTAGAGAGTTCCATATCCCTATAGTCTTCAAATAAATTCTGGTTTACTGTTTGGGGGAAGGTTGTGAAGGAGGGATTCTGTTGAGAAACATACTGAATCAAATGGCATCTGAGTTACCTGTCAACTTTGCATTTGAGTGCTTTTAAAGCCCATTTTGCATATGCTTTTGTTGGTCTCCTAGCCCACATTCTCCTCCCCCTAACTGGTGTGCCTTCTCCACTCAAATCATCTTCCATCTATTCTATAAGTATCTTACACATAGCTAGTTATTTGCATATCATCTTAACCATTAGAATATGAGCTCCATGAAGTAAGGGACCATATATTGCTTTCTTTGCATCCTTGGTGTCTAGCCTAGTGACTAGCACATAGTAGATGCTTAATAAGGGATTGTTGACTGACTGACTCCATTTTTCCAAACTGGTTGGATGGGGGAGCATCTACTCAGGACATAAATCTCTGCAAAAAAAAAAAAAGACAAAACATAAAGTGAGTTTATCCTAGGGACTGTTAAACCTATTTCTTCACCAAAGAAAAACAATAAAAAAGAAATGCAATATTTTGAGGGTGAGAGATGTCCAGTGGAATCCGGAAGGTCTCAGGAGGTTAATTCTCACAAAATCAATGCAATCTCAAGGTAGAGGAAGGGGCTGAAAATTGTCAGTGAATCTGAACTCCAGGGGGTGATGGAAGCAGCTGGTCATAATGAAACCCCCTTTCACTGAAGAGGTAATGTGCTTAGAGGCTGCCAGGCCGATAAAGGGATGCCTATTTATCAGCCTGCATTCGCAGCATTGGCGACCAGGGAGATACATTTTAAGCAGTCTCTTCTTGCCAGCTCCTGCTAGTTATCTCAATAAATGTGAAGTTGTAATTTTCCCCCCTCCTACAAAACATTCAGAGAGCAGAGTATTTAGAAGATGAAGGGGCGACATGACGTGAAACTCATTTTTTAGACATTCAAATAGAGAGCTGCCAGCAATAGGCCAGTAGGGTCCCCATCCCAGTAATGAGCAGCACAGAATGGCAATGGAGCCTGGCTTGGATGAGAAATATCCTGATTCTGGGGTAAAAGGAAAGAAAGCTGATGTTCAAAGAAAGAGATTGCCAACCAGTGCTGCAAACATAATAGGGAGGATGAGGCACTACATCCTCCCTGGGGTGGATGTAAGGGATTCCTCAGGCAGCTCACAATGGACTGGTCATGCAGAGAATGTCTAGATTAAGTTCATGCATTTAGACTCTGGCACTTCTTTTAGAGGCTATTGTGAGCCAGAATATTTAGCTGGGATCAATGTTAGAAGAGGTAAGATGGGTAGAGCACCTGGCCTCAAAGACTTGTGTTCAAGGCCTATTTCTGATTGTATTAGCTTTGCCATATCAGTTAATTTTATAGTGCTCTAGGCAACTCTCTGATTCTAAGTCCTGATTTGTGTTGGTAGTAGGAAATTTTAAAATTAAGTTATAAACTCCTTGAGGGCACTGTCTTATGCCTCTTTTTTGTATCCCCAATACTTAGCACAGCACCTGGGTATTTAATAAATGGATTGATTAATTTTTCATTTCGGTGTCCCCTGGACCAGTGTCCAGATCTAGTCCCTTTCTCCATCCCAAAATTAAGGAATAGAATTGGTTTATTATTCTTCAGATCTTCCTATGCATAACTGGAGAGCAATATAATGCAGTCTTGAGCTCAGATGCAGCTTAGAGTTCCATATGTAATCTTCCCAGCTGAGCTTCCTCCTTCTGCCCTAGAGGAAAAGTCCCTGCCAATAAATAATGGGATACGAATAAGCACTAGTGGAAAGAATAGAAGATGGCATAAAAGAGTGAATCAAACCAAGTGGAATTGACTTGGAGGGAGTTCTGAACTCTAGGGCAAGGAGGTTAGCTTTGGGAATGTTCTTCAGGAAAATAGAATATGTCTATGCCTGGAGCATCAGTAATTGGTGCTGACTGAGTGTAACATGAGGTCAAGGAGACTGGTCCAATTCATGAGATCTTCTACTCTCTACCTATACTCTCTCATTGTTGAGTTCATCATTTCCTATAGGCTCATCTATCATTTCTCTACACATGGCTCCCAGATTTACACACATAGCCTTTATTTTTTTTCTGGGGATCCACATCCATATCTGTAATTTCCTGAACATCTCTGTTTATCTTAGCATTATAGATTAGGAGTTAGTAGGACCTTCATATACTATCTCCTCACTGCTATGGAAAATTGATATTGAAAATTTTTGGTGAAATAATTTTCCTTTTAGCCTTCTCAAGAACAAAACTCCATATTTCCAGTTTCCTCCCCAAGGCTATTGGGATCTTTTGTCTTTGTTAAGGATAAAAGGATAAAGGGCAGGGCTGACTAGCCATAGTGATCCCTGATTGAAGGTGGGTTGAGCATCCATGTTGAACTTTGACTAAAGTATGGTTGGTCTGGCCACATGACTAATAAAAGAATGTGCTGGAGTCTTTGAGGTACCAGTAAAGACACACTCCACTTGTGATGAAGTAATAAGGGAGGATCTGAGGTCTATAATTTACCTCCTCAGTGGCTATTTACGAATCATAGATGTCTTGGGATGTTCAATGGAGGAACTGAGTAGTGAGCTCACCAGGGACTCTTTTGGACAGTGGAGAGAGACAACTGATGAGATTAAGATGTCTTGACTAGTCAATTAAGAAATTAATTAAAATGAATAAATATTGGCTCTTGAGAATTTCAATTGTTATACTGCCGTTTTATGAAAGTATTGATGTCTAGATAGGCGCGGGGACTTGTTCAAGGTTACATAGTCATGAAGCATCAATGGAAGGATTTGAATCTAGGTCTTCTAACTCTAGAATCTTCCTAATCTAGTATATTGCCTACATATTCCATAGTGTGATAATTAGATTAAATCTACACTACCCATCTTTAGATTTAATCACCAAAGCTGAAAGCACCTCTAATTCTGGGACATCTCAACCCACCTGTGCTAGAGTGGGTGACGAATCAGAATCAACTGACTGCCCCCTAGGTGGTCCCTATGAGAATCTATTGTGATGAGACACACAAATTAAGAGGGAGGCACAGGAAATGATGCATAAGTGATCCCTTTAAAAGGAGAAGGTCCTCAGTCAGCTGGGAGCTTCTGGTGAAGAGGGCGGCTGATGGAGGAGCTCTTCTGGTCTGTGGAGGAGTGCTGGCTGGAACGCTGAGACCTTGGTGAGACTGCTTTCAATATCTTCTTTAGAAGTTCATGTGGTGAGTTTAAAGACTGAATCTTCCTGAACTTCTCTTGAGTAACTTCCCTTTAATAGACTCTGTGAATAATCCAAACTTAGTCTGTCTCTTGCCCTGAAAATCCACACTCCCTCCTAACTTCACTTATTTTGTGCAGGTGACCCAATCCTACCAGTTATTCTGGATTATAACCTTGGAATTATCCTCATCTCTTCTCCCTCCCTTACTACCTCTAATATTAAGTCAATTGCTAAGTCCTATAAATTCTGCCTCCTCAGTATCTTTCCATCCTCCCCCCTCTCTTTAGTCACATAGCTATTAACTTAGTTTAGAACCTTGTAGCTTCTTACCTGAGACAGCTAAGTGATACACTGGATCTCAGATATTTACTACCTATGGGACCTTGTGCCTTTGTTTTCACAATTGCAAAAAGTGGACATAATGAAAGCACTTACTTATAGTGTTTTTACAGTCTTGGAATTATCCTCACCTCTTCTCTCTTTTTCATTACCCTTCATATTCAACCATTTTCCAGTCCTGTTGGTAATTGATCAAATGAGAAAATATTTGTAAAACACTTAGCACAGTGCCTGGCACATAGTAGGTGCTTAATAAATGCTTATTCTCTTTTTTCCCTTCATCTAGACTACTATAAAAGCTACTCTTCTCTCTTTTTTTGGAAATCCTTACCTTTTGTCTTAGAATTGATACTAAGTATTGGTTTCAAGAAAGAAGTGGGAAAGGCTAAACAAATAGGGTTAAGTGACTTGCCCAGGGTCACACAGTTAGGAAGTGTCTGAGGCTAGATTTGAACACAGGACTTGCCCTCTCTAGGCCTAGCTTTTTTTATCCACTGTGCCATCTAGTTGCTTCTGTAAAGGTCTCTTAATTGATTTCCATATATTCAATTTCTTCCCTCACCCATCCTTCATATAATATTCCTGAAAGGTAGGCTTGGCCAAGTTATTGCCTTACTTAAGAAGCTTCAGGGTCTCTCTCTTGGAACTAGGATAAAACAGAAATTTCTCTGACTAATATTTTCAAGCCCTTCACAGACTTTCTCCAACCTATCTTTCTAGACAGAGTTCCCTTTATCCCTTTCAGACTCTTATTGTATGCAGACTGACTCATTCACTCTTCCCTTCACAACTCTGCTCATGTCTCACCTTCAGTATGAAACTGTTCAGGGTCCCCTTCCCAGATGTTAGCCCTCCCTCTCTCACTCTAAAATTCATTTGTATTTTCTTGGCATATTTTTTTTTGTATATTTACATATTCAGAATATAAGCTAGAGGGTCTCCAGTGGTGTGGCCCATGGATTTATCTTTGACCCAATGCTATTTACCACATTTATCCTTACCTTGGATAAAGACATAAATGCCAGAATTATTAAATTTTCAGAGGACACAAAGCTGGAAGGGATAGCTAACACTTTGTGTGACAAAGTCACACTCCAAAAGATCTTGACAGACTAAAGAATAAAGCTCAATCCAATAAAAGGATCTTCAGTAAGGATAAATGTAAAATCTTACTCTTCTGGTAAAAAAAAAATAAAACAACATGAAAGTGATAAGCAGAAGGTGAGGGGGTGGCACACTTAAACACCATTAAAAAAAATCTAGAGATATTAGGAGATTACAAATTCCATACAAAAAGGATGTGTGACTTGGTAGTTCAAAATGCTACACCGAAAGAAGCATAGCTTCCAGCACACAGAGATTCACATAACCTAAGAGATTTGCTCATAGTAAGTGTCAGAGGAGGGTTATGAACCCAGGCTTTCTTTCTTGGCCAGTGTGAAGATGGAATTAACTCTTCCCTGCCCATTTTTAGATTTAATCCCATCTAGAGTACTTGGTTCAGTTCCTGGTGCCACGGATCAGGAAGGACATTATTAATATATGACATCAGAATATTCCATGACTTCAAACTCCTCATTATTTCGGTCACCCTCTGAGGACTGGGCCAGGGCCCAGGTATTGGACTTCGTTTATTTGGTTTTTTTTTTTTAATCATAAGAGCTAAATTTGAGACTGTGGAGAAGCAATGAGGCTCCCTTGCCCATTCCAACATTTAGGAGCAAATGTCCTCTAACTGGATTAGTGACGTGGTCAATGTCACCAAAGCACAACTTACCTATGTTTCAGGGAAGTTTATGGAAAGATTTGTATGGCCTGTTAGATCTTGCATAAAAAATAAAGTTAGGGAGCGAAAAAGCTACAAAAGATACTTTGGTACTTCCAAATGAGGGCACACTCCTAGGTGCTATAAAGTTTCTCTTCTACTGCTAACTTTCTTCATGGTGACATATCTTAGATTTAGTATTTTTACCACCTATACTTTTATCTGAGTCAGATAACATAATATAACTCTGTAGGGGAAGGGAAGAAGGTGCTACAGGACAAGACTTTGGCACCAATGCTATTTGAGGCTAAATTATTTGATTTATATAGTGAAAAAAAGCTCTGAGGCTGATGCCATTCTTTATCAGTAAGACTGTTTTGAAAGCTACCCTCATCACTTTCCAATGCAATAGCATCCAGGAACTATTTATTTAGTACCAACAAATGTGCAGCAGAAAGATGATTTTGCTACCTAGAACACTCCAGAATGTGGCCTGAACAAAATTAAAATATAATTGCAAAATATTTAAGAAAATAAACAAAATACAATAAAACAGAGATAATGTTAATATGTGGTTTTCTGAGTTAATATTTGACATGCAGTAATCTTTATATAAGTTTAGTGGTTTCTATTTCTATTTGAGTTTGTCATCACATACATAGTTGACAATATACTAGACACTATAGATTCAAAGATAAAATAAAAAAAACATTTTTAAAGGGGGAAGCTAGGTGGATCAGTAGACTGAGATCCAGACCTAGAGATGAGAGGTCCTGTGCTCAAATCTGACCTCAGATACTTCCTAGCTAGGTGACCCTGGGCAAGTCACTTACACCCCATTGCCTAGCCCCTCCCACTTTTCTACCTTGGAACCACTACAAAATATCGATTCTACAATGGAAGGGTTTAAAAGAATATGTTATAAAAGCAATCTTTTTTTTTTATCAAGACACATTTTATTGCTTGGGTTCAGTATGTAAACAAAAAGTATATATTTACTTGATGATTTAGGAAAGTTGTGAACGCCATAAATTAAGGGATCAGAAAAAGATCCCCTTAAGAGGTGGCCCATGAGCTGAACCTCAAAAGATGGAAACTAGGGATTCAAAGAGACAAAGATGATGAGGGAATTTATTTGAAGCATAGGGAGACTATGCAAAGGTTTGGATTTAGAAAGTCAAGCTCAGGGAAGAGTAAGCCAGCTTAGCTGAATGGGAAATGTTGGAAGAGAGGCACATGAAACGAGCTAGGAAGACTAAACTATTGAGTACAGTGAAGGGTGTCTGTTCTGTAGGGCACATCACTGTTCCCTTGTCCAACACACGCTGTACTCTTTTCTTAGTGTGCTTCCCTTTTGTTCTCTGAAGGTATGGTCAACCCAAAAGCAAATTCAGTTACTCCCTCTTCTTTCTCTGGGACTTCAGGATTCTACTTGAGGGGAGGTAATAGCTGACTTTTACATCTATTCTCAGCTTTGAGTCTCCCACCTTGGAGAAGGGAACTGAATTTAGAACATATGCTCCTTGCAAGTAGGGATTGTTTCATTCTTTGTTTCCCCATCACCTGTTCCAATGCGTGGCACATAGTAGGTCCTGAATTAATGCTTAATGATTGATAGACTGAAAAGCATGAGAAGACAAAGGGGAGGAGAGACAGGAACTTGGGGCATGGGTTCCCAGTGAACTCTGTAGTGTGAGCCTCTCCAGTTGTGAACTCTGTGTATGTCCACACTTCCCATGGATGCTGTTTATTTGTGGGATGCTTTGCCCAGAGCTTACATCAAAGATGTCTTGTTGCCACAGTTTTTACTATGTTATTTTAGTAAATGCCTCTGCTCTGAGCTTTAATAAAAAGGAAAAGAAAAATCCCTTATATTTAAAAAATATTCTTAGCTGCACTTTTTGAGGTAGTGAAGAGCTGGAAATGAAGTAGGAGCCATTTAGTAGGAAATGGCTGAGTGAATTATGGCACATTCATGTTACTGAATATCATCACAGTGTAAAGTACGATGAATATAAAAAAAATCAGGCATATATGGAAAGAACTGTACAAACTGACATGGGAAGAAGTGAGCAGAACTAGGAAAATATAATATCTGTAAGCTTTTAGCACCATGTTTGACACATAGCAGGTGCTTATTATATGCATATTCCAGGGGACAGCTAGGTGGCTCAGTGGATAGAGAGCCAAGTTTGGAGATAGGAGGTTCTGAGTTCGAATCTAGATTTAGGCATTTCCTAGCTGGTTGACATTGGGCAAGTCACTTAATCTCCATTTCCTAGCCCTTACTGCTCTTCTTCCTTGGAATCTATACTTACAGACAGAAGGTAAGAGTTTTATAAACAAATAAATGAGTGAATGAATGAAAGAATGAATGAATGAATGAATGAATATTCCCTCCTATCTCTCTCTACAAACTCACCAAGTTCGATCAGGGAACTCTTTTTTTCATAGCCCCCACTGTAGGAACCACAGATGTTTGATGGGCTGAACCAGGATTTGGACAGAGTTTAAGCAGTGAGGATATAAAGGAAGCAGGAAGGAGTTTTTAGAGAATGTGCAACAGTAGCAACCAGGGAAACAAATACAGTCAGGACCAGGGAGCAGGTTTTAAGCATCAGAACTTAGCAGTTCCTCTTGTCCCTGTCTAGTACAGAGAAAGAAAATCCAGGTCAGATCTTTGTTTGGCAACTTCTTGCTCCACTGCACATAGGGAAGTGGAGTCATCTTAACCTCAAATTCATTGTCAGTTTGCTTTTTTTTTTTTAACTTTTCACAATCTTCACCCCATGTAGCTTTTTTTGAGTAACCATTTATTTTTACTTTTAAATATATAACAATACAATATGTAACATAACAATGATGTAATGTAGAAGATTTGTCAGAAATATCATTTGTTTATTCATTACATTAAAAATACCCAGGTAATTCTCTCCCAATAGAGAAGTCATTGTGTGACAAAAAGATATTAATATATGTAAAACCATGTCTTCCTCATTTCTATTTATCAGTTCTTTCCCTGGAGGTGAACACACACGTCATTATTTGAACAATATTTCCAATGTTGTATATGTTTTCTTTATTCTGCTCCTTTTGTTCTTTGTAACTTCACGTTGGTCTTCCTATCTTTTAATGTTCCTTCCTGTTATTCCCCATCAGGTATTCTCTTTTCTAGTCAAATTAGCCTGCTGACTGTTCATTACAAATGATATTTTGGTTTCTACTTCAAGTCTTTGCCTAAGCTGTTTCCCTCATCTCTGCCATAGAGAATCCCTAGCTTTCTTCAAAACAAAGTTTGGGTGCCACCAACCTAGCTGACTGCTGTTGCTTTATATATGCTTTGTATTTCCTGATTTGAGTCCATGTGGTCTCCTCCAATAGAATGTTTCTTTTTTTTTTTTAAATCCTCCCTTACCTCCTGTCTTAGAATTAATACCATGTATTGATAATTCTAAGAATTCCAAATTGTACAATTGATTCTAAGTCAGAAGAGAGGTAAGGGCTACGCAATGAAGGTTAAGTGACTTGCCAAGGGTCATATAACTAGGAAGCATCTGAGATCAGATTTGAACCTTGGACCTACTGTCTCTAGGTCTGGTTCTCAGTCCATTGAGCCACCTAGCTGCCCCAGAATATAAGTTTCTTGGAGGTGGGGATTACTTCATGTCTGCCTTGGTGCTCCCAGCATTGGACCGAATACCCTGATTATTGTTTTTTGTATATATTTTTATTCAGTCATTTCAGTTCTGTATGAGTTGAAGTTTTCTTGGCAAAGAGACTGAAGGTTTGCATTTCTTTCTCCAGCTAATTTTTTGCAGATTAGGAACTGAGGCAAAAAGGGTTAAATGACTTGCCCAGGATCACACAGTGTCAGAGGCCAGATTTAAAACTCAGGAATATGAGTCTTTCTGACTTCAGGCCCAGCACTCTGACTACTGTATATAGCTAGGGTTTGATAAATATTTATTGAATTAAAGAGAATCAGCCCTATCACTTCAGATGCCAAAGAACAAAGAGAAAAAAAATATTGATTGAAGTGGGGGACTTATCTGAAAGCTAATTAACAAGTCAAAGAAAAACTGAACTCAGTGCAGAAATTATGCAATAGAAAAAACCTGGGACAGGATGAGTGGATTTTGTCAGCTGATTGTAATGCAAGTGATCTAGGGAAAAATCAAAACAAACACATTGGATTATAAGTGTATTTAAGAAGGTTTCTAATTCAGCAGAAGAACAAGGCAAGAGGCAAAGATACAACTTGAAAAAAAATGAAAAGCAACATGAAAAGTTAAAAACATCAATTGAAAATGCAAAAAGCAGAATATATCCAAGAAAAGATAAATGGATGATGGCAATAAATTGACAAAAATATCCCAAATTTTGTCACAGGACAAAAAAAAAGACAATCCAAGGTAAATTTGGAAAATTGACTTTTAGAATAAAATATTATTGATATTTCAGAGGCATAGAAAAAAAGGAAAAGCCACTTCTCCCTATATTTAAAAATGATTTTAAAATCTTAATAGATATCTGATATCAGTCAAGTCATTTAACAACAATTTGTAAATATTATAATAATTATCATTTACATAGCACTTACTCTGTGCCAAAAGCTATGTTAGGTGCTTTATAGATATTATTTCATTTGATTCTTGCAAGAACCCTGGAGGTAAGTACTATTATCATTTTCATTTTTTAATTGAAGAACATAAGGCAAATGAAGAAAAAAACCATGTTGGGTAGGCGCTATTATTATCCCCATTTTATAGGTGAAGAAACTGAAACAAATAAATATTAATTAACTTATCCAGAGTCACACAGCTAGGAAGTGTCTGAAGCTGGAAATGAATGCATAACTATATAATTCAATATAAGTTTTCTGGATAGATCTATATCTATATATCTTCCTGACTCCAAATATAGAGTTCTATCCATAGCACTGCCTAACTGTCTCTTTAATAAAGAATTTATGGGGCAGCTTGATAGCACAGTGGAATGCCAGATCTGGAATTGGAAGGACCTGGGTTCAAGTCTAGCCTCAGACACTTCCTAGTTGTTTTACTCAAGGAAAATCACTTAACCTCAATAACCTAATACTTCATGTTCTTCTTTCTTAGATTTGATATTACAATAGAAGGTAAGGGTTATGAAAAAAGTTTACTACATGCCAGTAACCATTACACACAGGTGATACAAATACAAGAACAAAAAAAGACGTCAATATGAGAAGTCCCCATCTTTACATACTATAAATTCCCAGTCTGTTTTCTTCCATATCTCCTCTGCAGAAGTTCTGCCCAATATGACTGAGGTCTTGCTCTAAGTCTCTTTACATTTTGTTGGTAGCAGTGCAAAAATTGGGTAGTCCATCTATCATCTAATGGGGTAGTTACATGAGCCCCATCTTCTTTTCTATTCATATGTTCCATGGAGGATAGTCTATCTGCCAATTCTGAATCTACTCAAGTCAACTCTAAGCATGTATACAAGTCATTCCTAGAAATGCACTGATGATCTCTCATGTCCCTCATGTCATAGTGTGGTAATGTGGAGAGAGCAAGCATTGAAGTTAGTCATCTAGTCGGCACTCTGGTTTTCTGGGCATAGCCCATTTTTCTAGGATATGGTAATAATAGTGATAACTCACATTTATATAGTGCTCTAAGTTTGGTAAAATACTATGCTGACCTCTCATTTATTCCTCTGGCCAAGTGTTCCTGGTTAAATGCTATTATTAGTCTTATTTTATAACTGAGGAAACTGAGACATGGAGAGGTCAAACAGCTTTCTTAAGGTGACTCAAATATTTGAAGAAGGATTTGAACTCAAGTCTTCCTTACTCCTAGTTTAGAACTCTTCTTTATGCCATTTTTGTTCTCCTTGGTTATGCCCCTTTCTTTTGCCTAGCATCCTCTCTCATTCCTTTCCCTGTCCCTTCCCATTTTATGGATCTTTTATTGTTGGAAACTTCTATGTTAGACATTACTATGTTTATACAACTTTATGGACTAGCATCTCTTGGTCTGTGACATTAGAGATGGGAATCTCATTAAAGTGCTGGATAGTTTCTTCTTCCTGTGACTCATTGTTTTTTGGTCATTCAGTAGTGCCCAACTCTTCATGACACCAAGGACCATAGCAGGCCGGTGCTTTTGATGGGGTTTTCTTGGCAAAAATACTGGAGAGGTTTGCTATTTCCTTTTCCAATGGACTATGGCAAACAGAGGTTAAGTGATTTTCCCAGGGTCACACAACTAGGAAGTGAACTCAGGTCTTCCTGACTCCATCAATTCTATCAACTAAATCACCTACTTTCATGGTTTTGGTCTGTTATCGTTGTTGCCCTTTTGACTGAGCTGTTTTCAGACTGTCCATCAGTGGGTACAGTGTTGACCTGATACTTCAGTTTGGGAAGTGTTGGCTCCTGGCCCCAATGCTTGGGGAGGAATGACTTGTCCTTGAGGAGATGAGACTCTAGCCATTTGTAATATAATTTATTTTGGGTAATCAGAGAAAGCTGAAGTTGTGGGTGAAATAATGCAGAACTAAGGACCAGTCTTTCCACAATAGGGTTATTATTAAACCCATCTCATCTTCCTGCTATGTTTTAGAGACCTAAACTATAACTGTCTGGTTACATCCTTCCCTAGTATCTCCAGTCTTTATCTTTTGTGCTCCTAGCTATGGGTGATCTTATCAACCTCATCCCTTCCTTTGGTTCAGATAAAACACCCCAAATAAAGCCCTATGACTTTCAACCACCTAGCTATTTTGAGTGTTTTGTGTAAGTCACTTAAGTCCCTCAAAATGGAAATAGAATGCATGCAAAAGAACTAAATTCATATGGTGCTTCTGCTATATTTAGTACTAGTGTGAGTACGGGCAAGCATTTAACTTCTCTGAATTTCATCTTTAAATTGAGGAAAGTCAATCTGTACAATGAGAAATGACCTCAAGGACCCCTTATGTTTCTAGATTTATGATTTTATTTCTCCATTGTCCTTTGGGGTGAACACTATTTTTATTCTTCATGGATAGGAAAATACGCTTATTAAAGAAATAGAGATTTGTGCTATAGGATCAGTTTGAGATAAATGGCACAATTTGCCTAAAAAGAAAAAAACAAACTTCGAGGAAAAAAAAAATTTCCAGATTGGAAATAGAAACAACGAAAATGTACCTTATAAGCAGAAGGGGAAAAAAAATCAAAGAAATCCAGCATGATAAAATCTAAGACTCAAATCTCAAAGAAATATAATTATCAAATTTCATAATGATTGTGAAGGAGAGATTTAAAGCCTTGAAGGATTTTAAGGCCCCAAAGTTTTAAGAAAGGACAAAAATTAAGTTAAGGAAGAGAAATCATTACAATGAATGACATACTCCTTTATACTCCTGTCTTTATCACTCATTATCATAGGAAAACAAAGAGGAAGTTGGGAGTTGAGAAACTGAGAATATGTGAACACTAAGGACCATTGGAAGTTTATTAGAAGAATTTAAATTTATGCCAGATGGAAACAGCTTAGAAGTTGGAAATTAAACAGAGATTTACATGCACTTTCTGATCCCAAATCAGAATGAAGTCTTTGACAGAAATATAGTCATTGTTGAAAGAGGAAATAGAAGCAAAAAGACAAACTTGAGTCTAAGTGGTCTAATTATCTGGAAACAATTCTACTTTGTGTTCCAAAGAGTTTAATACTTATGTGGAAGGATCACTTTGTAGAAAGTAAATATCTCATTAGCCAGATTTCCTTCTAAAAGAAAATCCATGACGAGATTTTCCAATTTGATTGCTAGGTATCTTCAGACTTCTACTCTTCCAAAACAAATAAGTAATCATACAGACAAATAAATAAATGAAAAAACGAATGAACAAAAATCAAAAGCAATGGCAAAAGATTGTCTTCTGTAAACTAAAAGAACAATAACAAATTCCACTCCTATGAGAGACAGTTTTATTTTACTTTTTCTTACTACAGCATTCTATTATGTTATCTATCTAAACAGAAAAGGTAAACACTATCACAATAAGTTCAAAAGGGACATTTCCCTCAAAATTAAAAGTCATAATATATATTAAAAAGAAGAAAACTTGATCATGTGCTTTTAACAACACTTATTTGGGGAGTGGGGTTTTTAACAAAACAAGTGATAGATAACAAAAAATAAAATGAACAGTTTGGAGTACATGATATTTAAATGCTTTTGCATTTTCTAGAATTATTGCAAATAGAATAAAAAGGGGAGAAGTTGATTTGGAAAATTCTTTGCACTGGTTATCTCTAAGGGTCTGATATTTTTTATATATAAAAATTCAGAAAAATATGTAAGCCAATCTACAATGAGTACATGGCCAAAAGATATGAGCAAAAAGTAGTACTAAAAAAATACACTTTCAAACCGTTAACAACCATGTGAAAGATTGGCTCAAATCACTAATAGTAATAGAAATAGAAATCAAACCCACAATGATGTTTCAACTTACATCCAGAAAATTGGCAAAGATGACAAAGACAGGAATAGTGAGTGTCAGGGAGGTTATGAAAAGACAGGCACACTAATATAATTTTGCTTGTAAAAATGGATTTTATTGATTTTTTTTGTTTTTTTATCACCTAAATTCTCTCTCTATCCTTCTCCTAACTGCCTCCCAGAGAACCATCCCTTATAACAAAAGAATTTTTCTTAAAAAAAGTGAAAACTTTCAGTAAAATTGATCAACATTTCAAAAAATCTGAATTATATACCATATTTCACACCTGTGGACCCCAACCACTACAAAGCTGGAGAGATGTTTTCTTCTCTCTTCTTTGGGTTTAAACCTGTTCTTCTCTAAGTTCATTCCATTCCAATTATTCCATTATTATAGTTATTGTGCCATTATAGTCATTTCCTGGGTCACTTACTTCACTTTGCCTCAGTTTATATAAGCCCCCCCCCCATGTTTTTCTGTGCTCATAACATTCTTTGTTTCATAGAGCAGAGTGATACTTCATTATATTGATAAATCATTAAAACCATTCTCCAACCAATTGGTATTGGCTTTCTTTCCAGTTCTTTGCTACCAGAAAAAGTGCTACTATAATTTTTGGGGTGTATAGAAAGCCTTTGTTTTTGCACAATAATACACTAGTGTTGATTCTGAAAAGCAGATTGAAACTATGCTAAGAGTCAATAAAAGACTCATACATTTTAACCCGTCTCTGGGCAGATATTTCAAAGAGGTCAGTAATAAAAGGAAAGGTCATCTATACACCAACATATTTGTAATATTGATTACGATGGCAAAAACCTGAAAATAAAATATTTAATAAGATTATAATGAGTAAATGTTGCTCGAGAAAGAGACAAGAATGTGCCTCCCTCCTTTTTTTGCAGAAATAGGAGATCCTGAGTGAGTAACAATTCATCTCAGTCAAATGGTATGTTAATTAGTTTTGCTGAACTGTTCCCCCACCACCACCACCCTTTTTAATTCTCTGCTTTAAGGTGTAGTTTTCTTGAGAGAGAGAGAAAGGGATATATTGGGAAACAAAAATAATATATATAAATAACTATTTAAATTTTTAAAAGAAAAAATAAACACATTAATGGGAACTTGTGAGATACATTTGAAGACATGTGGACCCACTGCATATCTAATTTTTAAACATGTATTAATATTTATTTTTTTGAAAAGTTAACATGGTTACATAATTCATGCTCTTACTTTCCCTTTCACCTCCTGTCTTCCCCCTTCCCCCCCCCCCCCCCATGGCAGATGTGTATTTCCACTGGTCATATCTGTTTTTTTTTTTTTTTAACTCTTACTTTCTGTCCTAGTAACAATTCTAAGACAGAGGGGGCAGGACTAGGCAAATGGGGTTAAGTGACTTATGAGTGAGTGTGTGTGTATGTCTGTGTGTGTGTGTGTATATGTGAGAGAGATTGAAAGAGAAAGATAGACAGAGAAAGACAGAGAGACAGAGAGAGACAGACAGAGAGAGAGACAGAGATTGAGAGAGAGACAGAGAGAAAGGTAGAGAAATTGAAAGAGAGAGAGAGAGAGAGAGAGAGAGAGAGAGAGAGAGAGAGAGAGAGAGAGAGAGAAAG